>NW_015627539.1:867886-881970 GCF_001515625.1 Sinocyclocheilus rhinocerous
CGCCATTGCATATTTTAGTAATCATCCTAAATTAGATATCATTCGAAAGCTTAAACACTCGAAATTCATCCTGTGAAAACCGTTTTGAAGTCAGCCTTTTGGCGTAACCATGGAAATTTTACTGGGTTCCTCCTCCTAGTGGGCGGTGTCAAGTGTCATATTACGAAATTTACTACAATACTTTATAATCAAAACATTGGAAAGGTCTGAGTCTCAAGATTCTATATTTGGTGACTATTTTATGATATAAATAATATTGTGACAAATTGATAAATTTGTGACAGGAAAATGCATTTAAAATTTAGTGGAGTTTGAGAGTGAGTGTCACCCAGTGGCTATTTTTGGTATAGCACCTAAACCAGATCTCAAAGCAACCTCATTTTTTTTGTGATATAAACTTGACATAGACATAGGGTTAGACATAGGGCTTTGATTTTATAGCAATTTCAGATTCCAAAATATTTTGTAAAATATTTATTTTATATAAAATAAAAGTGTGTGTGTATACATATATAAAATACACTTCTTTTTTTTTTTTCCATATGGTCAAAAGCACGTTATAATTAGAAACATATTGTTTAAAATACTTTTAGATGGACATATTATGCAGCCATGAGCTTACCAAAAACACCTGTTCATCTGAATCATTTCTGAAAGGCCCGTTTGTGTGTTTGAACAGACATCAATGAGTGTGAGACACAAATGGTGGTGTGTGACGCTCACGCTGAGTGTGTGAATCAGTTTGGATCGTACTCCTGTCACTGTATCCATGGTTACCGTGAGGTTCCTCATGGGCCGGGAGCCAGCGTTTGTGTGGCGTCTGCTGAACCTGGTAAGAGACTGATTGTCAACGGTTTATATTGACAGGTGTGGGAGATTTCAGACACCGCTCTCATATCACATTAAAAGGATTGTTTACCCAAAAATGAAAATTCTGTCTTGACATTACATTTTTGTCTCCACTCACTTTCTAGACTGTAGTTGGACATCATCTCCCAGAATCCTCAGGGGTGTTTACGCCGGCATCAGCCTGATCACGTTGCTCATCGTGCTGTTGCTGTTGGTGGCGTTTCTTCTGTATCATCGATACTATAGGGGCTCGTTCCTTCCTCGCTGCCAGAAAACAAGCGCTAGCAGTGTCGTGGAAACCGCTGCCAGTGATGATGACAACAATAACACAGGAAATGATGGTAGCGGTGATGCGAACCCCTCCATATTCCCCCCACCACCTCCATCCATGAGGATGGGCAAAGACGGCCACCGCTCTCTGGACCTGCCGTTATTACGCTTCAGCTCTCTGGTGCCTCCTGATGGATTTAGAAGTAAAACGCCTGCAGAGAAACAACAGTTTTGACTGTTTCACTGTGTTACTCTTGTCTGAGAGTACGGTCACTAAATGCACTGCACCTCACCGAGTGTGAGACTGGTCTTATCTGTATTAGTGAGTTTATTTATTTCCCTGCTTTGAATGTTTCTTTTCTGTTATTTTATGATTTATGGAGTATTTTGGTCAATAATTGCCTTGTTTTTTTGTTTTGGTCTGTCTTATCTGTATTAGTGAGTTTATTTATTTCCCTGCTTCTTTGAATGTTTCTTTTCTGTTATTTTATGATTTATGGAGTATTTTGGTCAATAATTGCCTTGTTTTTTTGTTTTGGTCTGTTCTTGTATTTTTGTTCACAGAAGCTTTCTCACTCTTTAAAATAGAATTGAACAGAACTCAAAAGCACTTTGTGGACTTTGTGGTTTTATCCAACTAAATATGTGACCGTGGACCACAAAACCAGTCATAAGGGTCAATTTTTCGAAATTGAGATTTATACATCTGAAAACTGAATAAATAAGCTTTGTTAGGATAGGACAGTATTTGGCTGAGTTACAACTATTTTAAGCTTTGTTAGGATAGGACAGTATTTGGCCGAGATACAACTATTTGAAAATCTGGAATCTGAGGGAGCTAAAAAATCTAAATATTGAGAAAATCGCCTTTAAAGTTGTACAAATGAAGTTCTTAGCAATGCATATTATTAATCAAAAAATTTAGTTTTTATATATTTATGGTAGGAAATTTACAAAATATCTTCATGGAACATGATCTTTACTTAATATCCTAATGATTTTTGGCATAAAAGAAAAATAATTTTGACCCATACAATGTATTTTTGGCTCTTACTACAAATATACCCGTGCTACTTAAGACTGGTTTTGTGCTCCAGGGTCACATATGTTTGTGAAAGACAACATTGAGTGTGTTTGACAGAAGAAGAAAAAAACCCGCAAGAAGGACTTTGGGATCCTACAGGCATGGAAAACGTCGACATATCATGAAAACATTTTTTAAGACTAAAATATCTGGACAAGCCGTGGAAATCTGCAGTGAATATCCACCTTAGTTTTTAAAGTATAAGCAAGAACGTGCGAGGCTTCCGGTGTCAGTCGCTTCCAGTTATTTTAGCTGTACAAAAAGTTTCAAACTGGTATCATATTTATCATATTTAAATTTATTACCGTAATCATAAACTGGTTTGTAGCATGGTTTTAACATTTACTGTACGGTTTACCCCTAGCCGCTAAAGAATTGGAAGTCTTGCACATTCACAGGAAATTGCTTCTGCGACACGTTGTAAATGAAATTAATTATGTTCAGCTCTTTTTGGTGAAATTTCAGTTTGAAAATTACTCAATTTTTTATAAATGGATCCTAAATGTTCTAATTATTTTTTGAGAAATGTTCTCGTTACTAGCAACAATTTTGTTATTAAAACTAAGGCAAAATGCTAAGCACGTTACCCAAACATTACTCTTTTTAAAGGTATGGACTGCGCCAAATAAACTTTTGCTTAAAAATAAAGTAAAATAAATGAATTCTAAGTCAATTTAACCATAATATTTCTCCTCTCTGCTCTTTCTGCCAAGAGGAGGAAGAATCTATTTCACATTTATTCTATTTCTGTTATTATTCTAAACAATTCTGGCTTCAAACATCAGCTTCTCTATTTCTTGTGTTCCACCAGCTCTGTAGAACAGTAAGGTTCTTTCTCCATTCTGATATTTCTGACAATAATGATGTCTTAAACTTTGTGATGGGTAAATACCAAATCCACAAAGCCCAGATACCTTAACTTTAAACCAGCTGCAAAATATTAGCTTCTGATCTACATGTAGCTATTATTGTCATCACTTAAAAAAAATCTCCTCCAGTAAAAAAGCTTTGAGGACGTTATAGAACGATTTTTAAGTAAATCGTGAATTGTTTTATTTTCTTTTTCTCTATCCTCTGTATTCCCCGATATCTTCTGTGTTTTATAATAATAATAATAATTAGTGCTGCACGTGAAATGCGTTATCAGTTGAATTATTTGATGATTTATGGGTTTGATGTCCAGTATGTCTCTCGCGCGAACAACCTGTTGTGTTGTCCAGCTGATTTTCTTAAAGCACCACTTTTGGTTTATGATTAAGCTGCATTGGTCATCTAATTGACTAGCTGGTCTGATATGATGGTGGACAGTGTAAACAGAGTCCAGCACATATCTGATTGGTTAGAGATGACTAATAATGCTTGTTCCTAGCAGAACTTGCTGACTTCACACAATGCAGGGTTTAACAGCTCATTTGGACTGAATAAAGTCTGTAGCTCTAAAGCCAGTGTCAACTGCTTGCATGAGCTGTATACATCGAAGAAAATACATGGAAAGTGTCCCGTCTTGTGCATGTTGTATCCCTGTTGCATGTACAATCATGCATTTTTTAAAGAAAGAGTGCAGTTGGATTGCAACTAACTGATGCTGTTTGTGTTTCAGAGGATGCTGGGGTATATCTGGCAGTGTTTCTATTCCTCATGTCTGCGCTTCTGGTTGAAATGGTTCCTCCGGCTGGTCACAGGAAGATGCGAGCTGCAGCGTATTTGTGCCCGCTGCAAAGCTGGAGCGCTGAGGACAGCACAGATAGGTGAGGATCATACGTAGACTACATCTATAAATATATGAACCTATGCGAGAACAGTTAAAGAATCATTTAACCCATTTGTGGTCAGTTTTTTTTTGTTTTGGCTGAATTGTTCAAGACAGCATTTGAATTGTCGTGCATCACTTTTGCAAACCTCTCATGGTTGCTTGTCTTGTAGAGTATTCCCTGAAGTCCTCTAAAAGCAAGGTAAGCGTGACGATGATTTCTGGCTGCTTCAGTACTTTCTTATCTGAGCTAAACATTAACATTGACCAGATTCTTCACTCCAGACCAATTGATCTGATGGATCAACCTCATTCTCTACTGCACTCTGAAGTGTGTTTGTGTTCGATCAGGTATTGCGAGCAGCTTTATCTTTGAAGGAGAATGGTTTGGATGAGCATCTGGCTCAAATAATCCAAGAGAAGAGAATCAAGGAGCAGAAAGATCCTACGTGAGGCTCTCTTAAGATTGCATTAACTTCATTCAGTTGGGAAAATAAACATTTTGCAACCTTTTTCTGCAACAGTGACACATTCACAACGAGTCACATGATTTGATCCGGGGTTTTTTTTTTTTTTTTACACGTTGTTATGCTTTCTCACCACACTAGGCCCAGTGAAATACATTGAGTGATTTTTTATTAATGTATTATAAATATGTATTTTCAATGTAATAGCATAAACGGTCATGTTTCCGATTAGAGAAACCATCATTTTGACCTATTAGCCCCTGGTGCCAGTTTGTTGCACAATCTTTTTCTTAGATTTTTTAACAATATATATTTTTGTTTTTCATGGAATAAAAATGACACATTATAATAGCAACATCCATTCATTTGGGATAACAAGATTTCAAGGGAGAAATTAAATAAATAAAAACAACTCAGAAGCTACAAGATCCCGTTTCAGCTTATTAAAATACACCTGCCATTACATAATGTAAACAGTCCCCATCAAAGAAATCCAAACATAATATTATGATTTTTTGTAAGATAAATAATAATGTAGAAATCTAGTTAAAAAAAAAAACAGTATCAGTTTTCCCTAATTAAAATAAAGCCTAAATATATATAAAAATAATATTAAAATGCTTTAAAACAAATATAAAAATATTTTAGATATTTATTTTAATTATTTGATTAAATCTGACAAATGCATAAATGTAAATAAATTAGTGCTGGGCAACGGTTAATGCAATCCAAAATAAAAGTTTTTGTTTACATAACACATTTTTTACTACTGTTTCTACTTGCTAGTCAAGAAACCTTTCTAATTGCTTCACAGTTTTTATTTTCAAGGTTGATTATTGTTTTATTTTTAGCATGTATTCAAGCTTTGTGTATGTTGTGGATATTATCAAGGTCCGACTGCAGTTTTACATGCAGAAATCTCTCTTACAGGTTTAAGCTGAATCTCCGTCAGTGTTTGTTACAAATCAATGCATATAACGAGTTGTTCGAGGCGGTCGAGGAAGTAAGAAAACAGGTGTTTGACTCCGAAAATAAAGAACATGAGAACATGCTTCTGAAGGTGATTTATCTCATTTTTAGGATCGTTTTAAGATGATTGAGCTTCAGAGGTTCTCAGTTCTGTTTGTTTTCTGTCAGTTGTGGGATCTGTTAATGCCGTCAGTGAAGCTGGAATCGAGGATCACTAAGCAGTGGGGAAACATTGGTTTCCAGGGCGACGATCCCAAGACGGATTTCAGAGGGATGGGGATGCTGGGCCTCACAAACCTCCTGTAAGTGCAGCTTCTCTGCTTCTGAGAAGATGACGCTTCATTGCTTCCCTGATGCATTTAAGTTAACGTTTTTCTCTGTTTGGCCAGTTTTTTCAGTGAGAATTACACAGACGCAGCCCGGCAGGTCCTGTCACACGCCAGTCACCCCAGACTAGGGTGAGTGCTCGCTGATTTATGTCATGTTTAGTGATTCTTGGCATCATAACTGATAAAATTAGTAAAAGTGCTCTCATCATAGCATGCTTTGTGTTGTTGCAGGTACTCGTATGCCATAGTGGGCATCAATCTGACAGAGATGGCGTGAAGATCATGGTTTGATCATATTCAATTCCGAAATAAATAAATAAAAATCACATTTTGATTAAGGAAAATAAAGCCACATTTTAGGACAGTGCAGATTTTTGCCCCCGTTTTTTAATTAATAATAATTCGTATTAAATATCAAATATATTAAAATATTTTTTATGAATTGTTTTATTATATTATTAATTTGTTCTTATTTATTATTGAAATTAATGTTTATATAATAATAACATATTTGAAAGTATAAAATTTGGAAAAAATATTTTTATTATAGTATGTAGTATGTATCTTATGGCAGCAAACTAGTGTTTGTTATACTGAACTTGTGCTGATTTAAACAAATGTTTTTTTTTGTATCTTTATTTATTTTGCAGCATATTACAGTAAATATTGCATTAAAGTTCCCAAAATAGGCTTACGTTTTTTTATGTAAAAAGTCATCTTTTTTTTTTTTCTTGTCATGTGTTTCCGCTGTTTCCTGTTGGCAGGTTACCTGGCGTATGAGTTCGATAAGTTCTGGTTGGAAGAGGAGCCGGAGAGCATCATGGAGTTCAATCGCTACAGGGAGAAGTTCCACGACAAGGTCAAAGGTCAGCTTCAGATGCCTGAGGTCACGCTCATCATGACCGTGGACCAAGAGAAGTGATTCCAGCATTCCAGCATCATTGCACAGACAAAAGGAAGCCGCAACAATTGATTTGCTTTTCTTTTTCCATTGACTTCATGATAGTTTTTAGTTGGGAAATGTACAACGTGCATGAAACTTTATTTGAATATTAATAATTAAACAACTGTATAAACTGTACATCAAGAGTACATAGCTGGTTGTTTAGCTACATTGACCTGGTCAGGGAAAAGACTTGCACTGTTAAGCATTATTAATAATACTTTCAAAGTGATGTTTTTAACTCTCCAATGAACAGATTGGGATTCCCTTCACACTTGAGCGTTTTGGTCGTGGTCACGTGACTCCTGCTTCTCATGTTTGCTCATCTCAGGAAGATGACGTTTATGTTCGAAAGATGTTGTTTATTCTTCTGTATGCAGATGATTCGACCTCTTTGCATGTTAAAGTGTGTTTAAGTTGTATTAAACCCCGCACCCGTCACCGTCTGCACAATTCTTTGATGTGGCCTATAACGAGTATTTAATAACTAATCTGTTTTGTGAATATTGTTATTCAGACCTCAACTCAATTCCAAAGTACAGCATTTGTATGCACAAACGTCGATGTGACACTGTGTCGTTGTCTTATTTATAAACGCTGTTTGGTTTTGAAGATGTAACTTTTTATTCCCGATGACCCGATTCATTTTATAGAGTTGGATTCGTACCTAATGTTGAAGAATAAAATTAGTGACTGAATATTCAAATGCAATGTTTGAATCTTTTGGTTAGAGGTTTGGCAATAAAGTTACATTTTTGAGTTTATTAAAATAATGGATTTTTTTTAAAGTGGGTAATTAAAGTAAATTAATGCATTCCATGTTTTCAGATTTTAGGTCCAAATGCATGCACATGTTTTCCGTCTTATAATTGGTCACTACTTTTAATAATTTTGTCACCTTTTTGCCCTTACTATTTAATTTTAATTAATTCTGTGAATTTTTAAAAATATATATTCCTTGTAGTTCTTAGACAACTATGATCATAAAATCTGCATGCATAGTAACCTGTCTAATGCATGGTTCCATAAATATTTAAATATAAGGAAATCATTTGAACTTTTTCCTCAAATTTACATTTCTATCATGATAATTTAAAGAGTTTTTGAAGTGAGATGCACCTGCATTTCAAAATCAATGTCATTTCACATAAAAAACTTAATATGGTCATAAAATCTGCGTGCATAAGCAAAATGCTGTTTAAAAATTAAAATGTTGCATGTCACATAAACAAGGTCTATAAAATTTTGTTTTAATTTTTTTTAAAGAACATCTGTGTGATTAATGCATCACCCTAAACATTTAAATATTGAATAATTTGTTCTTAAATTTATATTTGCATCAGTAAAGATTTGTATGATGCATATGTTTTTGAATAAAATTTCACATAACTACCACAATGTAATATAGTCATAAAAATCGGCATGCATAAGCAAAATGCTGTTTAAAAGTTATAAAGCTGCATGTCACAAAATTAGGTTTGTAGTTTTTTAATGATTAATGCATGATACCTTAAATATTTAAATATTAAAGTAAATTTGTTTTGTTTTTTACTTTTACTTAATGTTTTTTTATTATTATTATTAGAGAGATGCATATCATGCTCATTTCACAAAGTACACAACCAAAGTCCACAGTCACCACAAAGACATCCAAAAGTAGTATAAAGGTGTTTTATTGAAGCATGTGTGCTTATCTTTATCTTTATAAGTTTCCAGTTATGAGGCAATCTCACTTTCTAGGTCATTCCAGGGTTATGTGATGGATATTCAGGGTTAAAGAGACTTTAAGGTAAATAGCTGCTTTAAACAAAGCACTAATTGCTTAAAAAATGAGGAAATATAAATATTACATAAACATTATGTACATTAAGACATCAAGGGGGTTCAGAAGATCCTCTCATTTAAATTTGTGCGTTGTATGAGCAGCCGTTCTTTACAGTGAAGGAGAAAAGATGACAGTCATGATCCGGTTCTGATGTTTCTGTCAGATTCTCACTGATGCATCCCGTTCTGTTGAACTTCCGAAGCGGAAGTGTGAAACTGGAAGCTGCTCCGGTTCTCGTCCGGTCAGAGGAGTCTGAAACAGCCGCTCATGTGAGTTTGAAAGGATTTCGGTCTGAGGTGAAGATCTAGGTGGTGGCCTCGATTCTGCTCCTGGACATCATCATGGCCCGCTTGAGCTGCTCGAACGACACGAACATCACCACGTTCCAGGAGCCCAGCCGCAGGAAAGACGGAACGAACCTGAAGGAGAAACACAGGAACGTTTAGAGATCATTTCAGGCGTGACAAATTATGAGTTTGCTTCATTTAACAGCATTAAATGTGACCCTGGAGCACAAAAGCAGTCATAAGTAGCACGGCTATATTTGTAGCAATAGCCAACAATACATTGTATGGGTCAAAATTATCGATTTTTCTTCTATGCCAAAAATCACTAGGATAAAAGATCATGTTCCATGAAGATATGTTGTAAATTTCCTACCGTAAAATATATCAAAACTTTTTTGAAAAATTTTTGATTAGCAATATGCATTGCTAAGAACTTCATTTGAACAACTTTAACGGTGATTTTCTCAATATTTTGATTAGATTTTTTTTTTGCACCCTCAGATTCCAGATTTTCAAATAGTTGTATCTCGGCTAAATATTGTCCTATCCTAACAAACCATACATCAATGGAAAGCTTATTTATTCAGCTTTCATATGAAGTATAAATCTCACCCTTTGTAGAAGGCGGTTGGGCCCTCTTTGGTCATCATGGTCCAGGCGCAGTTGAGGGAGCTGCGGTACTGTCCGGGAGGAGAGTTCATGTAGCGTGTCTTCACCACATCCACAGGAGACGCGATCACTGTCGTGATGAAACCCGCTCCGAACGCAGACACGAAATGACACGGAAGATTGTCTGGGAGGCAGAAACACCAATAAATATTACTGAAATTAACTCACTGCTGCACCTAAGAGTTTGTGCTTAAATTTATGTACAGTAAATGATGTGTCCGGTGTGCCAGTGTTATTTTACTGTTATTTATATACTATTATTGTATTTATTAACATTTTGATTTAGCTGTTAATTATTTCCAATTGTCATTGGTTTACATTTTAGTCATTTTGTTATGAGCTTGTCATTTTTAATTTTTTTAATATTTCTCATTTTTAGTTTTCTCATTTTTTTAATTTTTAAAAAATTTTTTCTCAGTTTTAGTCATTTTAAAACTTCAACTTTTATAATTTCAGTTAGTTGCCAAAGGTAAAATTCCTCATTCTCTTTTAAGTGTTTAATATTTATATTTGACTTTATTACAGCAATAACACTGAGTTTTATTGGTATCAACACGGTGTCGGACACACTTAGTTCTGTGTGTGTGTGTGTGTGTGTGTGTGTGTGTGTTTGTGTGTGTGTGTCGCTCCGAACGCAGACACGAAATGACACGGAAGATTGTCTGGGAGGCAGAAACACCAATAAATATTACTGAAATTAACTCACTGCTGCACCTAAGAGTTTGTGCTTAAATTTATGTACAGTAAATGATGTGTCCGGTGTGCCAGTGTTATTTTACTGTTATTTATATACTATTATTGTATTTATTAACATTTTGATTTAGCTGTTAATTATTTTCAATTGTCATTGGTTTACATTTTAGTCATTTTGTTATGAGCTTGTCATTTTTAATTTTTTTAATATTTCTCATTAGCTTTTTAAAAAAAAATTTTCTCAGTTTTAGTCATTTTAAAACTTCAACTTTTATAATTTCAGTTAGTTGCCAAAGGTAAAATTCCTCATTCTCTTTTAAGTGTTTAATATTTATATTTGACTTTATTACAGCAATAACACTGAGTTTTATTGGTATCAACACGGTGTCGGACACACTTAGTTCTGTGTGTGTGTGTGTGTGTGTGTGTGTGTGTTTGTGTGTGTGTGTGTTTGTTTGTGTGTGTGTGTGTGTGTTTGTTTGTGTGTGTGTGTTGGGGAGAGTTCCTGTACAGAAAACACATCAGATATAACGAAGACGTTCATTAGGGTCATCAGTGCTGCTGCAGATTAAACAAAGACAGAGCTGGCATGACAAAAACACATGCTTCTAATGATATATACCTCCACCCACATGACAATCAATCAATCCATCCATCCATCAATCAATCAATCAATCAATGTATTGGCCAAAATATGCACTAAATCATAAGGAATTATTTTTTTGTCAAATTTAGAATATATTTTCTAAAATATATTACATCATGTACAACAATTTTATTTTTTTCCCTCAATATAAATATATTTAGAAAGCCAAGAAAGTATTTAAAAAAAATATATATAATTTTTTAAAATATTAATATGAATAGTAATCTATAAAACAATAATTCTATTTTACATTTTATTATTTTTATGTGTAATAATTCTATATAATTGTTTCTTTAATTTAAATATATTTTAACATATTTTATATAGTTATTCTGTTTCAGTTTGGATGCTGCCATTCAGGACAGCTGCATATGTAGAAAGATAATAGCAAGATTGCAAACTAAATTTTGATACAGTAAAACCCAATGTCAAATAATCCCATACACTGTTAAAAAAAACAATCTTTATTGGCATTAATGGTTCCATGAAGAACCTTTAACATCCATGGAATCTTTCCATTCCACAAAAGATTCTTTATAGTGGAAAAAGATTGTTTAAAATGTTCTTCACAGGTTCTTTTCAGAACGGTTGACTGAAAGGTTCTTTGGGGAGCCCAGAATGGTTCAAGGAATTGCTGTGGAAAAAAAACCCCATTTGGAAGCTTTTTTTTTTTTTAAAAAGAGTGCAATAGAAACGAACAGAAAACACACCTTTCCACAATCCCCGGAGCCCCTCGTGCTGGAAGATCTGTCTGTAGGCCTGCATTGTGCCGCTGTAGCGTCTGCTCACCCCCTGCAGCTTCATCTGGGCCTGGAAGCGCACCTTCACCACATCTGTGGGCTGAGCCACGGACACGGCCAACGCTCCGGTGGTGCAGCCCGCCAGGATCCTGATGCCCACGTTGGGGTCTGCAAGGCAAAAACGACCAATGCATAAACAAGAGACCCCTACACTTTCATTCCAGAATCTGATGTTTCTCCTTCATCCCAGGATTCTCGTTCTGGTCTGGGAGAAACAGCTGAGATCATGGTTCTATCTGATGAAAGCGGTGATTTTGAACTCACTGTCTTTGCCGCGCGTGTAGAAGCTCTTGACGCTGTCGTAGAGGCCGATTCGTATGGAAGCGAAGGCCATCTGTCTCTGAAGACCGGCGACCAGGCCGTTGTAGAGTGAGCGCGGCCCCTCTGTTCTCACCATGGTGCTGATGGTCCCAAACACCCCTCTGTACTGGATGCCTTTAGCTGCGCCCGTCGCCGCTTTCTCTCCCTGGATCTGAACAGAGAGAGATTGTGATGGGAGATAATACTGCTATAACACAGTTACATGTATGTAATACTTATCAAATAAATAAAAAAATTATAATACTACTTTAAAAAATATATAATAATAATCTTGTTTTTGCCAAGATATAGATTTAAAAATATCTATCAAAATTCCTAACAATTACCCATTTCAAAAATATTTAATAGAAATTAATATAATCTATCATATTATAAAACATAATAATTAATATGCAATATTTAAATAGATTATTGGTGCCAACAATATAATAATGTATTATAATATGATATTCAAAACAACCAAATTATATTCAGAAACAGATTATATATTATAATAATTTTAAATACATTTTTAATATTAATAACATTTTTTCTTTTTCAGAAATCTTAAAAAAGCAGATATACAGTTTCAATCTGAAATATTAATAACTAACACAATTCCAAAACATTACCCAGATAATTTTTATAACATTTATTATAATCATAAATATATTCTTTGTGGAAAAATATATAATAATGTGTATTGTAATATTTAAATATATAAATTACAAAATATATTTTTTAAATATACAACATTAAATATCATTTAATACACTCATATTCAGATCTTACTTTAAATATATATTAATTTATATATTTTTTCTTCTTCAGAAATGTTAAAAAATGACATTTTGAAATATTAATACCTAACAAAATTACTAACAACTACCCAAATTATTTATATAATTTTATTATGATCATAAATATATTGTTGGTGCAAAAATACTTAATATATTATCATATTTTAATATATTTTATAATATATTATATTTCATATTTAATATTAGATATAATTATAGAATTTAAAACAATCATATTCATAATAGAAAACACAATTTTAAATCTTTTTTTTCTTCTTCATAAAAAACAAACTAACAAAAAAACATTTACAATACATTTACAATTATCAAACCGCAAACCAATTGCAAACCGTGCAAATACAACATATTTGGAGTCTCTGGTCATTTGTATTGATGTTCAGTAATCAGGCTGAAGTCTGTACCTGTAGCCGCACTTTTGATATACATTAATTGAAATATTAACACCTAACAAAATTCCTAACAACTACCAAGATTATTTATATAATTTTATTATGATCATAAATATATTGTTGGTGCAGAAATATATAATACATAATATATATTATCATATTTTAATATATTTTACAATATATAATATTTCATATATATAATATATATTTATATAATTAACATTTATTATAATCATAAATATATTCTTTGTGGAAAAATATATAATAATGTGTATTGTAATATTTAAATATATAAATTACAAAATATATTTTTTAAATATACAACATTAAATATCATTTAATACACTCATATTCAGATCTTACTTTAAATATATATTAATTTATATATTTTTTCTTCTTCAGAAATGTTAAAAAATGACATTTTGAAATATTAATACCTAACAAAATTACTAACAACTACCCAAATTATTTATATAATTTTATTATGATCATAAATATATTGTTGGTGCAAAAATACTTAATATATTATCATATTTTAATATATTTTATAATATATTATATTTCATATTTAATATTAGATATAATTATAGAATTTAAAACAATCATATTCATAATAGAAAACACAATTTTAAATCTTTTTTTTCTTCTTCATAAAAAACAAACTAACAAAAAAACATTTACAATACATTTACAATTATCAAACCGCAAACCAATTGCAAACCGTGCAAATACAACATATTTGGAGTCTCTGGTCATTTGTATTGATGTTCAGTAATCAGGCTGAAGTCTGTACCTGTAGCCGCACTTTTGCGGTGTCCAGAGGGAAGGTGACTAAATCAGCGATGCAGGCGGCTGTTCCTGCGCTGAGAACCTTCACGCCCAGAGGAGGAGGAACATCTGACGGCTTCAGACCCACCATACTGACAGCTGAAAACACACACACACAGACACAGACACAGACACACAGACACAGACACAGACACACAGACACAC
>NW_015627539.1:882629-925351 GCF_001515625.1 Sinocyclocheilus rhinocerous
ACACACACACACACACACACACACACAGACACAGACACACACACACAGACACACACACACACACAGAGACACACACACAGACACGCACACAGACACACACAGACACACACACACTCACTGCATTACGATGTCTGTTATAATAAAACGCATGACATCACTGCAGGTCAAAAGTTTGGACACACCAACTCATTTTTATTATGACTATTCTATGTATTTTAGAATAATAGTCATGAAATCTTTTAAACGAAAGAATGAGAATCACACAGCGACCCAAACACTTGTCACAAATGAAAACGCGTATATTTGAGCTCTTCTGGACATTCATCAGTTAAATGCATGAGGAGCAGGGGATGCTTTGAAATGATTGAAAGCATTTGCATTATGCTGCACACTTGTTGCATACAAACGCATAAAACAGACTCTATTTTCCTTCCCTTAAAAATGTTTTTATAAGAACGTCATATGTAGGCACAACTTATAATAAAGTGTTTAAAATCATCAGAAATATAAATTCAGTTAAAGCTTTTGACTCCTGGTGTAAATATTTACAACATGCAAATATTCTTTTCATAATATTTTGTATGCTTTTTCTATCTAGGAATTAGAACTTTTGCACAATAAAAATAATATTAAAAATAATACATTGCATTCAAATTAAAAAATATATTGTACATGGTTTTATAAATTATTTTTGCATGCTAATATCAAATATTTATTCAGAATTTTACACATTTAAAAACAATGTCAAACATTCTTTTAAAAATAATATTTGATACAATATTTAATTTAAAATTGTATTTGAAAAAAAAAAAATCGTATTACTTCTTTTTTTTTTACATATTATAGTACTATTATTAGTTGTCGCTGACACACAAACATGGTGAACTGACCTGTGATTGGCTTCCTCTGTCTGATGGAGTGACAGGATGACGACTGGAGCTCTGGAGGGACGAGGACACATCCTGTCTTTCTTTATATATCGTTCTCCAAGAGGGGCTTTTCCTCCTGCGCTTTCTCTGGGAGAGATTACTGGCCAACACAAAGTCCACCCTCCAGCACAGAGTCCAGTCCCAAATGTCCCACATCCAGATAAACAAGTGTTAGGTAACAAGTGAACACTAAGCCGAAGCATTTCAAGATGCTGCTGTCATTAACAGGCACATTAACATGCACAGCATCAATAAATGACTCATGCATGCTTAACAATCACCCACCGATGAGTCTGCGTGGAAAAACATTCAGCTTTAAGCAATATATTGAAGTACCAATATATGTGGTAACACTTCAGGGAACACAGATTTACTATTAACTATAGTTTTCCCTCAATAAACCGCTGCTTATTGATAGTTAGTAAGGTAGTAGTTGTGTTAAGGGTTAAGGGATCTAGAATATGGTCATGCAAAATAAGGCATTAATGTGTGCTTTAGAAATACTAATAAACAGCCAATATGCTAGTAATATGCATGCTAATAAGCAACTGGTTAATAGTGAGAATAGGTCCCTAAAGTAAAGTGCTACCATATGTGAGTTTCTGTTTAACACACAGGAGCTCAGCTGAATCATGAAGCATCAATCACCGCACGCCTTCAAATGCAACACAACCTCTACAATCCTATACTAAACGCTCACATTAAACTAGTCTCTTTAAAAGTCAAGGACCTCATGGGATCCTCAGATATGGCTATAAATTAAACCATTAATATCATTAAAGAACCATTGTAGTTGAAATATGTCATTTCTCCACCAATGAATCACCAAAAAAACTTGAAATTACATGTATAAATATGAATAATAATAGTAAATATAAAATAATAATACAGTTATTATATTTTATTACAATTATAATAATAAAACATATTTTTTTCAGACAGATATGGTTCTTAATCGAACCATTAATATAAAATATTAATATTAATAAAATAACTAAATAAATAAAATAATAAAATTTCCTAAATTACTAAATAAATAAAATGTACATTCAATGTAGATGTATAAATATTAATAATAAATAATAATAGTTATTATATTTTGTTATTGTGATAATAATTCTTATTGATAGAATATGGTTCTTCTGATAGATATGGTTCTTAATTGAACCATTAATATAAAAGAACCACTAAACGTCCATTCAATGTAAGTGTAAAAATATTAATAATAAATAGTAATATAGTTATTATATTTTGTTACTGTATTATATTATTATTATTATTTGTCAGACAGATATGGTTCTAAATTGAACCATTAATACAAAAGAACCACTAAACGTCCATTCAGTGTAAGTGTAAAAATATTAATAATAAATAGTAATATAGTTATTATATTTTGTTACTGTATTATTATCATTTGTCAGACAGATATGGTTCTAAATTGAACCATTAATACAAAAATTTAACTGTCACCAAAAAGTCAATAACTATAAACGCTTAATTAATTTTTATATTATACTTAAACATAATAAATAAAAAAATCAAACAAATAGTAATAATAATTATGTTATTACATGTTATTACAGTAAAAATGAGGATGATGATGATAATAATTCAGACAGATATGATTCTAAATTGAACCGTTGTTTAATTTGAATTAAGTTGAGCTGTGATTTTTCACCAGTTTTTAGTGATTTAAGTTTAAGTTTGTTTTTTGTTTCCCGAACACTCCCCCGTCTGCCATTGGTCAACAAACAGATAGTTAATATAATAAAAAAAGTTAATAAAAATAAAGGTAAATAAACATGAATAATAAAAAAGTAAATATTAAATGAATAAATAAATAAAAAATGAACAATAAAAAAATAAAATACATAAAGGCATTTAAATAAATAAATATCTTAAAATGTAACATTTTGTAAAAAATTGAATGTAATATTTCAAACCCAGCTTCCTGTGTAATAAAACCCCACACCAGCGCATTAATGAAGCTGACAGTATTATATTGCGACAGAGTGCTACTCTGCAGGTTGTCGACTGTGCAGTATTGCAGTAGACTTTGATTGTATTGGTTAATTCATAAATGGCAAATGTACAGGGCTTCTACTGTTTGCATTGCTAATCTATGGCACAATACTTGGATCGAGTACAAAAGACAGAAGGTTAAAGATAAAACAATACTTGATAGGTAAGCGGATAACCGGAACAGATAAACAGCTGACTTATCAAGTGCTTAGTGATGGGAAAGTGCTTTAGTAAGTAGTAAATAGCTTTATTTACAGGATATTTTGATCCTAAGAAAGGTCATTTTGAGGCTGAGAGAAGAGTTTTCGCAAGCAAAGCGCCCAGTGATGACTGAGACCGCATGCTGTCACTATGTGAGTGCTGGTGCCACTGCCAAGTATCTCCAGAACTGAGCCAAACGGAGAACAGCGGCGTGTGATTGGACGTCTGCGCTCACACCCTCTAAACGTCATTCAGGACACATCGCTGCGCTACAGCCCTGAGCTCTGAGTCTGAACAACGCAGGGCCGGATGGCTTACCGTTTGAATTTTTTTAAGTCTTTTGGGACTCTATTAAGTATCTTCTTTACGAAGCCCTTACTGAGTGTTTAAACAATGGTGAATTGGCGGAATCAATGAAACAAGGTCTCATTTGTCTTATTCCTAAACCTAATAAGGATCCCAATATTTTGGATAATTGGCGCCCGATCACCCTTTTGAACTCTGATTATAAAATATTGGCTTCTGTATATGCTGAAAAGCTCAAATCTTGCTTAGCAAACATAATTTCTAACACTCAATCTGGTTTTCTAAAAGGTAGACATATCTCATTGTAAGCTATCTTTAAAAGACTTTCCTTTCTTTCTTTCTTTCTTTGTTTTTTGTTTTTTTTCTTCTTTATCATTGGTATATTTTGTTAATTTGTGTAGCTTGTCTAACTTCATGTGATGATGTCTGTTAGCCCCATGTTACTTCATAACTGTTGTTATTCTTTCAATTGCAATAAAAAAAAAAAAAAAGAGTCTGAACAACAGCAAACACAGGGCCTCAGTCCAGTCTGTGCATATGACAGAGTCTCACAGCTCTACTGGCCTCTAGTGGATAAACACTCAACAACAGCCTCATTCAGCATTACCAAGCAGAGAAAAACAACGCCCTCCAGAACAAACTTAACAAACAATAAAAACAAAGAAATAAGAAAAGAACAAAGAAATGTTTTCCTTATACTACTACTACTAATGAGATTTTACATTTCAAATCTCATATGAAATAAACAAATAAATAAAGTTAACAACAAAAGTAAATAAAATAAAATAAATAATAAAAAGTAATAAAAATGTAACAATAACAACAATAATAATAATAATAATTTATCTGGGGTTAAATAAAAAGTAAATAATAAATAAAATGTAAATAACAAACAAAAAGTAAATAATAAATGAAAAATGTCAAATCTCATATGAAATGTTAAAAAATAAAAAAGTAAATAAAAATACATACAAATACATAGAGTTGGTGTTGAATAATATTCATTGTAGAAAATACATTAAATAACATTTAACTTTAATAAACAAAAACATTTTTCTATTTTCTCAATTTTTATGCAAATTTACAAGTTAACTATTCATCAAATTTAATAATAAATTAATTTAAAATAAATTTAAATTGATCAGAAAAATAAGTTTATTACTAACTACTAGCCAAAATTTCAGCATCAACTAGCTAGTTACTTCTGTGACTGTTTTATTTAGCCGCGTCCATGTTACCCATTCTGGCTTAATGTTATTTTATTAAAACTTAAGATTTCATTTGAAATGTCATTTAATCTGACGTTTAAGGTTTATTGATAGAAATCACAGCATGCCCAAGTGTTGCAAAAAATGCTAACCTTATATAAAATGTTAAATAAAACAGTTTCTGAGGATCCTTTCACTGACACTTTACAAAATAAAAAAAAATATAAAAAAACAACAACAATAACAACAACAAAAAACACTCTCAATAGCTTTACCCCACGTTTTGTACTGCAATACAGTAAACAATAAATGAAACAGAAGAGTTTTTGATAACAGGATAGGATATTTCCATTTAAACTTTTAATTGCTGGAAGTGATCTCAATCATTTACAGGTCGAGTTCAACCATTCACATTAAAACGGCAACTTAAAAACAGCAGCATGAAATAAAGTAGAAACTCGTCTATTTAAAAAAACACAATCAAACAATAACTTACGAGGAGGTGCACAGACATGCCACATGCCTGGTGAGAACACGGTCAAATAAAAACTGTACACAATCAGTCTTCAGCAAACACTAGAAATCAGATATCAAGCACGGCTGGACTGATATTTCAGCGCTGACAGGTTATGAACATCCTCACGATTTACAAAGAAGAAAAACCCAAAGTGCAGGTGTGCAAGGAATTGAGAGAGGAAGAGAGAAATGAGAAATCTGGGAAATTACAGATGACTTAGAAAACGTCATTCCAACAATCCCAGACACATCGAACATCCCAGTGTTAAATACCACAGACGTTTCTCCACACTATCCCTGTAAACACTCTCTCACGTTAAAGTTTTCACCTTATTTCAAAGAAAAAATATCTAAATCTTGAGAAGATACTTGAGAAGCAACACCACATAAGATTGCATAAGGCTATTATTATAGAATATATTATAATGTAAAATAAATGTAAAGTTTACCTGTATTGTATATACAAATACACTATTTAAAAAATGTGTGTTTTTGTTCTTGTTTTTAGCATAAATATTTTAATGAACATTTTTTCCGCCTAAGAATTCGTGCACACAGTTTTGCTTCTTAAGTAACTTCAATCATCAACATCAAACAATAATACAGATTAAGAACGTGTTTTATCCCAATCAGGACTAGTGAGCTATTCTAGACTCGATTACTATGATAAACAGTCTAACTGTATTAGATATTATTAGTAACCATTTCTGTATATAAAGTACATCCAGCGCATCGTAATATACAACAGGTCCTCTCAGACTTTGTCCTCTGTCCTCAGATCAAAGACAAGCCTCCGGGAAAACTCGTTACTGTCCGTTCCCTAACGAGCTCACGCGAACATCAAGCCTTTGAAGCTTGCCGCTGATTTAAGAGATCAGATTAGGTTTAGTTAAAGGGACAGTTCGCCATAAAATAAAAGTTCTGTCATCATTTGCTGACCTTTGTGTCGTTCCAGACCCGCATGAGGTTATTTCGTAAGGTAGAACACAAAAGGAGATATTTAGCCAAATGTCCAGGCTGCTCATTTCCATACAATGGGGAAAGGAGATTTCAAGCTCCAAAAGGGACACTAAAACATCGTATAAAGGGCCAATAAACGTCTAAAATAGGTTTTGTGAGAAACATACTGAAATGTAAGTTGTTATTTGCTAGCGTATGGCTTCAGAAAACACATTAAATAGTGCACAAGTATGTTATCTCATTGGACGTTTAGGTTCACTGCTAGAAAACAGTGAAAATACATCAATCAGGGTTTTTTTTTTCAGTCCCAAAAATGTTCAAGTGCTGCAAAAGTTGCAAGCCTTGCATAAAATGTAAAATAAAACATTCTGACCTCCTGAGGAAGATTTCGAGCTCCAAAAAATGACAACGAAGCATCATAAAAGTGGCTAATTATTACAAAACAGTCTAAAAATAGGCTTATGTGAGAAACACACTAAATTTAAGTCGTTATGTGCTAGCATATGGCTTAAAAAAATCAATACATGGTGAATAAGTCTTATATTATGTCATTTGATATTGAGATTTACTGCTGGAAACCGCGAAGTCACACCAATCATGGGTTTTCGTGTGAAACCGTTTGCTGCAAAAACAGCACGCCTCGTATAAAATATAAAATCAAACCGTGCATATAACATTTCAAGCTGACAATGAAACATCATAAAAGTGGCCATTATTTTTATTATAAAATGTCTAAAGTCATAAAATGTGAGGTTTGTAAGGGAAACATATGAACTTTAAGTTGCTAGCATACGGCTTCCGAAAACTCACTATGTAGTGTCCAAGTCTATTTTTATGGTGCTTCTTGTCATGTTTTCGCTCGACAGAGATGGTCACCATCTACTTTAACTGTATGGAGAAACTAGCATTAACTTCTCACGAAAAATAAGTCAGGATTGGAACATAAAAGCGAGTAAACGATGCCCAAATCGTATGTTTTGGATGACTACTCCTTTAACCCCCAAACACAGTTTTGAACGCAGAGGTAACCGTTTTTAGCCCGATAGCGAGATCTCATAGTCACTGACGGACATGTGTTGGTGTCCCACCTTGCGAACGTTCTTGGCGTTGGTTATTCGTGCGGCGATCTCCACAGGCTTCTCTAAGTACTGCACCAGGGCTTGTTCGGTGAGCACCGAGGCCAGGAACTGCTCAAAAGTGATGGCCCAGTCCTTATCGATGCTGGCGCTGTGAGGCAAGCCGCTCCTCCCATGATGCCCGGCTGCCGCTGCACCGCTGCGTATGAGCACGGTGTCCTCCGCGATGTCCTCGCACTGAAGCTCGTGCGAGCCGGCGCTCAGGACGGAGTAGGAGGACACGGAGGTGTCGTCTTTGGTCTCGTCGTCGGAGATGAGCATGGCGGAGGACGTGGCCGAGTCTTTGGGCGAGGAGTCCTCCAGATGATGGCGCTCCTGCTTGCTCCTGCTCGGCGGGATGCGCTCGTCCTCGTCCTCCTCGTCTGTCCTGCGAGCCGGACTGCAGAAGAGCTTGCCCACCTCTCCCATCTCCAGCAGCAGGCTGGTGACCGTAGCCGTGGCGTGATACAGCTCCTGCTCGCTGGGGTCTTCGCTGAACATGTTATAGAGAGTCTTGCACAGCTCGATGAACTGACTCTGAAGATGGAAGAGGAAACAGAGTCAGATTTTACCCATGAATAAACAAACCTAATCTCCTCGTCGTGCAGTAGATTTATTTATAGTTTTTTATTAGGGAAATAATTTAAAAATGATTAAATTAAAAATAAATTATTATTGTGTTATTATATAATAACTGACTCTGAAGAAGGAGAGACAACAGGTTGCTTTGGAAACGTATCAGGTTACAGATTACAAGTTACCCTATTCAAAATGTAATAAGTAGTGTAACTATTTCAATTACTTTATTACAGTAATGTAACTGATTACATTTGATTGCTTTTCTTCATTTAAATGTCTATTTTTTTTATTTTATAAACCGTTAATCATTTTCAAAAATGCTTTTTAAAGCAGGCGGGGTTAACCTTACAGTGGTACTCAACACTGATTACTGCCAGACTTTCGAAATCCTTCATCGCTTGAATTAAGATAATAATTATTTATTTTATTTTTTATTTAAGCACAGCCACCACAACAACACGTCTTTTTACTTTGAGATCGTTCCGAGGTAAATACAGATTTAAAATCATAAGAAATAGTTTAATAGCTATGATACTGTTTTTGAAATCAAATCCTTGCATAGCTACGACAGGAAACACTGCCATCTAATAATACCTTGGGGAAAAGAACATTTAATATATATATATATTTTTTTTTTTTAAGCTTTTTTCTACGATTTTATCTTTTTATTTTTATACTCTTTTGCTTCTTTTAGTTGATGTTGTAAAGTACTTTGGTCAGCTGATCATGGTTTTTCCTTCTGGAGCATCAGTGAGTGTTTGAACCTTCTGTAATAGTTGCATATGAGGTCCTCAGTTGTCCTCAGTGTGAAAAGATGGATCTCAAAATCATACAGTAATTGTTGGAAAACCAAAGAATTTGTGGGACCTGAAGGATGTTTCTGAAGAACAGCAGGCAGTTTAACCGTTCAGGACAAACAAGGGACTCATGAACAACTATCACTAAACAAAAAAAAACATTTAACCCAGGCAGGATAATCCTTACAGTGGTACTCAACACTGATTACTGCCAGACTTTCGAAATCCTTCATCGCTTGAATTAAGATAATAATTATTTATTTTATTTTTTATTTAAGCACAGCCACCACAACAACACGTCTTTTTACTTTGAGATCGTTCCGAGGTAAATACAGATTTAAAATCATAAGAAATAGTTTAATAGTTATGATACTGTTTTTGAAATCAAATCCTTGCATAGCTACGACAGGAAACACTGCCATCTAATAATACCTTGGGGAAAAGAACATTTAATTGAAAAAAGAAAGCATATACATAAACCCAAATAGTAAAAAAATCAGTTATCGAATAAGCATCTGTCATATTGTCACATGTGTCTGAAACTCCTGAAACATTGGTGTCTCATATTTTAGAGCAGTCAATGCAATTTGGGAAAGAAATCAATCAAATCTGTACGTGTGAGAAAATATTCAGATGTAACCCCCTTTGTAATTGTTAACATTTTCATAAGTAACTGTAATTTAATTACACATTTTTTTCTCAGTAACTGTAACAGATTACAGTTACATTTGTTTTGTTTGTAAATTATGTAATTCTGTTACATGTAACTAGTTACTCCCCAACACTGATCATAACAGAGTCAGATTTTACCGGTGAATAAACAAACCTGCGCTACTTGTTTATTTTTAAATTAGTGCTGTCAAACGATTAATCGCGATTAATTGCATTCAAAATAAAAGTTTTTGTTACAGTAGTACAAACGTAACATATTTTTCTTAAATATATACATGCATGTGTGTGTTCTTATTTTGGTAAAATAATTAACATTTTGCAGATTCTGCACGATGTAAACTTTTGACTTCAAATGTATAGAAAACCTTAATTATATAAAGTTGTACCTAAAAAAATTTATTCAATTAAAAATAATCTATACTACTACTAATTGAATTATATAAAGTTGTACCTAAAAAAATTAATTCAATTAAAAATAATCTATACTACTACTACTAGAATTAAATAATTATATATAATATTGTTTGTTACTATATCATTTTTAAAAATTATTTCATATACATTAGTTATTGCATATTTAAGTTTTTTTTTTTTTTTTCGTGAAATCAGAGAAACCATTATTTTAACCCAAAAAAAACAAACACTGTTGTAAAGTAGATTCAAAATATTTCAATGTAAAAAGCAATATATACTAGCTATTTTTTAAACACATTTTCCACTGACAGTTTATCAGGTTTATGTGAACATGAATTTAAATTATCTCTTTATTTAATTCCCATTTTTGGTCTCATTGTGCAATGCACTACAAAGAAAGAAAAGGTTTATGTTCAGCCTCTGAAGTGACTTCTCTCTACATTTGATGGGTTGTGAATAGAGACTCATATTGTTTTAATAGGAGCTACACTGATGAAGTAACTTAGGCTGGTCTCCAGATGTACCTGGTTGAGTTTGGGCAGATCCTTCATGTTCTCTAACTTTGCTTTGGTCTCCTGGTTCCACAGGCGCATGTACGTGCGGTAATCTGGAGTGTGCATTTTCTTAACTACACAGAAGACAGAGTGTTGCACATTTAAACAGCTCTCCAACATCAAATATCAGCTCTGATTCAAAGAAGAGGATGTTTTCTCTCACCTTTTTCACTTTTAAAGGTGACTCCTACAAAACCATCGTCCTTCTCGGCTCTGTTCTTTTGGTCGAGGCCTATCAACGAGAGGTCAAAGCATCAGCACCAGTGATCACAGTCTCTGGACTAGGCATCAAGCATCATTTTCACTGCAATTTCAGTGCAACAACCTATTTTGAATGTTAAGTGTGAGCATGCAGCAGTACCGCTGGAGGTCTCTGGGGTGATGTCCTCAAAAAAATACTGCATAGCTTCACACGCCGAGTCGGGCTCCTCTTGCTCATGGTGCAACTCTGAGAACAACAAATACATTCAGTCTCTTCTAGAGCTCAGTCTATTTCAGGTAATAACACCAAATCACAAAACACCCTGAACATGTAACTGGACATTATAATTAAGCTGCATTTTATTCAATCTTCTTTAAGGACTATTCTTTTGATTTGTTGGTTAAATTGGACCCAGACATGTTCGTGACAACGTAAAGTAATTGAAAACATCCGTCTTCACTTTCATTTCTGCTTTTTATCCGTATTTCCGCTCACAAAAGAGAAACACAACTAATAATCTTACAGTTACCACACATAATATACAGTATGCATATATGTGCAAAGGCGAACAGGAATATGAAAAGCTGAAAATAAGAAACTAGCAAGGACAAGTCTGAACTGCATTAATTTCTAGCACCATGTTAACAATGTTTTACATGTTATTTTCTCTTTTACACCCACCTGGAAGTACGTGAATCTTATACAGAAATTTGAGTTTTTCCGTCAGGTCACCGTGACACAGGACACCTACAATAGAAACCAAGTTATCAAGTTTTAAATGTGTACAAAAGCAAACAACCTCATACACTTTATGCAGTCTGAATTTAAATGTTTTTAAATTTTTTAATCATATTCACATATTACATTTATTTTACCCTAGGGTCCACTTATAGATTTTTTGGTCAAAATATAGCTTTTGACATGTTTACTTCTAAACTTATTTTACTTCCATAACTTAGTTTTATGGAAAATCACCATAAAATCAAAATCAACATCTTATTTTTTATGGAATACTGCAGAGTTTATTATAAATAAGTTATCAACGCACATCATTATTTTTAAATAATGCATGTTCCCTCATCATCATCTTTAACCAAAATGACTTTCCCTCCCTCTTGCAACAACATCTCTTCTCTTCTGCAGTGATCCAACAAGACAATCCATTCCAGAAGGACAAAAATTAAATCCTGCCCTTCATTTTTCTTGTTCCAGAAGCCATTTTACTTGTATATATGTGACCCTGGAGCACAAAACCAGTCATAAGGGTCAATTTTTGGAAATTGAGATGTATACACAATCTGAAAGCTGAATAAATAAGCTTTCCATTAATGTATGGTTTGTTATGATAGGACAATATGTACAAATAGCGACTTAAGACTGGTTTTGTGCTCCAGGGTCACAAATATGGAAACCATTACTTCAAAATATTACTCCACGACATTCAAATTTTTGTCAAATGGTATAAAAAATGTTTTCTTCAAAACCATGTGAAGCCAACATGAACGTAAAGAGTGTATTTCTAAGAACTTGGTGCATGTTTTAAACTAGATTTCCTTTTATCCTTTTTCATCATGGCTACTCTGTTTGCATCGACCCCTCAATGAACAGGCTGGTTTGCTGCTGTACCTTTAAGACTTCTATATTTAAAGGGATAGTTCACCCAAAAATGAAAATTGTCATTAATTACTGTGGTCCAGCACGCGCAGGGCCAGGTCGTCGGTGTGTGTGCCGCAGGCCCAGGGGAAGAGCAGCGCAAACAGCGCAAACAGCTGCTCCAGATCCATGCGGTACTGCTCCAGGTACGGCAGGCTCGGGTCGTGCCGGCTCATGGGGTTACTGGTGCTGCCCCAGTAACAGCTGGTCAGATGCTCAGCCTGATGGTCATAAATCATGCACAGGTCATGACACTCATGTTATACAGTCAATGGATATGGAGCCTGTATGTTTAAATGAGAATGCGCCTGCGATGGGCAGTGGTCACAACTAATATGTTTCATCTGTTTTACTGTTTGACTGTTTACCACAACAGACTGTATGATTTGAGGAGTAACTGGAATAGGGCTAGATGAGTTCAAAATGTAGGGTTCATTCAAATTATTTAAGTACCACTAAATATGACTAAAATAATAACAAGAAAACAAGAAATGAAAAAAAAAAGAAAAGAAAATCATAGCATTTATAATAATAAAACAACAACAATAATAAATGTAAAACGATAGGCACCATTATATATAACGACAATAATCTAAGTAAAACAAAAATGAAAATAAAAGTATAAGAATCATAACATTTTAATAATAATAATAATAAAATACCGATAAATAGGACAATCTCAATAAAAACTAAAAAGATAAAAAATAGCATAATAATATTTTATATTATACAGCGGGTAAAATAAGTATCGAACACGTCACCATTTTTCTCAGTAAATATATTTCTAAGGGTGCTGTTAATATGAAATTTTCACCAGATGTCAGTAACAACCCAAGTAATCCATACATACAAAGAAAACAATACAAATAAGTTCAGAAATTAAGTTCTGTGTAATAAAGTAGAATGACACAGGGAAAAAGTATTGAACACATGAAGAAAGGGAAGGTGCAAAAAGGCATGGAAAGCCAAGACACCAGCAGAAATCTATCAGTAATTAGAAAGCAATCCTGCCCCTTGTCAGTGGAAATTAATATTAGCTGCTTCAGTCCCAACTGATGGCCTATAAAAAGGTGTCTCATTACCAAGGTGTCACACAAGAAACATTTCATGATGGGTAAAAGCAGATTTTTGGCATAAAAGAAAAATCGATAATTTTGACACATACAGTGTATTTTTGGCTATTGCTACAAATATACCCCAGTGACTTAAGACTGGTTTTGTGCTCCAGGGTCACAAATATGGAAAGAAAAGATGACTGCAACTTCAAACATGGGATTGGTCATGATAAAGCGCACTCACTGAGGCCGCTGATGAACTCTCTGAAGTTTATGAGCGCGTCTGCGTTGTGGTCCAGCAGACGGAAGACGCGCAGGGCCAGGTCGTCGGTGTGTGTGCCGCAGGCCCAGGGGAAGAGCAGCGCAAACAGCACTTTGAACTGCTCCAGATCCATGCGGTACTGCTCCAGGTACGGCAGGCTCGGGTCGTGCCGGCTCATGGGGTTACTGGTGCTGCCCCAGTAACAGCTGGTCAGATGCTCAGCCTGATGGTCATAAATCATGCACAGGTCATGACACTCATGTTATACAGTCAATGGATATGGAGCCTGTATGTTTAAATGAGAATGCGCCTGCGATGGGCAGTGGTCACAACTAATATGTTTCATCTGTTTTACTGTTTGACTGTTTACCACAACAGACTGTATGATTTGAGGAGTAACTGGAATAGGGCTAGATGAGTTCAAAATGTAGGGTTCATTCAAATTATTTAAGTACCACTAAATATGACTAAAATAATAACAAGAAAACAAGAAATGAAAAAAAAAAGAAAAGAAAATCATAGCATTTATAATAATAAAACAACAACAATAATAAATGTAAAACGATAGGCACCATTATATATAACGACAATAATCTAAGTAAAACAAAAATGAAAATAAAAGTATAAGAATCATAACATTTTAATAATAATAATAATAAAATACCGATAAATAGGACAATCTCAATAAAAACTAAAAAGATAAAAAATAGCATAATAATATTTTATATTATACAGCGGGTAAAATAAGTATCGAACACGTCACCATTTTTCTCAGTAAATATATTTCTAAGGGTGCTGTTAATATGAAATTTTCACCAGATGTCAGTAACAACCCAAGTAATCCATACATACAAAGAAAACAATACAAATAAGTTCAGAAATTAAGTTCTGTGTAATAAAGTAGAATGACACAGGGAAAAAGTATTGAACACATGAAGAAAGGGAAGGTGCAAAAATTTTGAACGTTTTCATCTAATTTTAACAAAACCGTGATAATATTGATAATCGTGATAACTTTGGTCACTATAATCGTGATATGAAATTTTCATACCGTTACATCCCTACTTAGCAAGCACCATTAAATATAGGCAAATAATGTCAAAACAATATAATTCTGTCAAGACAATAAAAATAATAAAAATAATAACATTTATGATGATGACGATAAAAATAATAAACAATTATTTAGCAAGAACCAGTAAATGACATGACAAATAGCATGTATAATAAAAATAATTATTATTATTTTGTGATTTATATTAATTCATACAAATTAATTATTATCATAAATTCAATAATAATAATAATAATAATTATTATTATTATTAATTTATTTTTTAAATAATAAAATGGTTTTACTCCAGCTAGGTGCCATCATTTTTTGAGAAGTGCTGTTTTCTGTGACTTTTCATTATTGCCATATGGAAAGCATCCTCTGATTAATAACCACTTTTATTCCTTTAAATTAACAAGACATTTGGGACAGAAATGGCTTTTATCCAGATACAAGGAAACCCTCAGAGCGCTTGCTGTGTCAATGAGAGCTAATGAATGTCCTGAAGAACTGCTTAAGATGAAGATACACGACTCTAATAAAAACTCAACCATCTGCAATATATTAACACACAATCCATCTCCTGCACAGAGGAGTCATTATCTTAAATCACAGCACACTCGCTGTAAATATGCTACTGGCTGATTCATGACCTCATCTTGGGACTGACCTTAAAGAGTGTATAAAGCTCCTCCAGCTCATCGATGCTGAAGGGTGTCTCCGTCACGATGGTACGCACCTGCAAATCCAGTGGATGAGATATTAAACTCCCAGATCCTCTGACTGAGGGCTAATACTACACTAGTGTCAGTACGGAGAGTGTCTGATTACCACATTGCGCTTGGTGGTGTCCTCAATGGCCTGGATCACTCTCAGCCTCTGTTTGAAACGCATCTGCTCAATCACATCCGCCCGGATGGAGCCGAACTTCTGCAGATCACAGTGAACATCAGCAAACATGTAACACCACACACACAACACATGAACACACTTTATGATATACAAGTTGAGAACTGGAGATGAACGGACCTCATAGGAGCTGCGCACCAGTTTGAAGATGTCCACCTCAGGATGAGGCTCCCCATTATCCGTCAGGAGAGAGTGAAGATGAGGGATTGGAGGAAGAGTGCTGTCCTTATTGGTCACGCTGTCCAGATACCTACAACACACATACACAAGCACACACACTCGTTTGAGTCAGCAAAACGAAGAAAATCAGCACCATCATCACTGTTTCATACATAGATTCTGCTATTCCATATATACTGTAGTATACTATAAATACACAAACATATATATACACTTTGTAGTACACTATATACACATATACTACAAAATAGTCCCTTTGTAGTACACTGTATACACACACACTAGAGAATAATCCCTTTGTAGTACACTGTATACACACACACTACAGAATAATCCCTTTGTAGTACACTGTATACACACACACTACAGAATAATCCCTTTGTAGTACACTGTATACACACACACTACAGAATAATCCCTTTGTAGTACACTATATTCGACAGTATAGTCCCACACTATAGACACACACATTACAATTTAGTCACTTTGTAGTGCACTACATACTAATGTATAGTCCCTATGTAGTACACTACATACACACATACTATAGAATAGTCCCTTTCTAGTACGCTATATACACATATTACATTATAGTCTCTTTGTAGTACACTATATATTACCATATAGTCCCTATGTAGAACACTACATACACATATACTACAGAACAGTCCCTTTATAGTACACATACAATACAGACTATATACACCATAAAGTATGCTACACACACTAAATTTGCAGGATACTGCATACTCTTATTTAGAATGTAACATATAATCATTTTGCGGTTCACATATTTTGCTTATAGATGGTGAATACTCACTACGCAGTATACTAGAAACACTAAATTTCCAGTGTACTGTATACTCTACATAGTATGCAGCATATTTTCACTTTTCAGCACACAGCATTGGCAAACTGTGCTTACAGAGAATATATACTCACTATATAGTATGCTATATACACAATATTCAGCATTCTGTAAACTCATATAATCATATCGCATATAATCACACAACAAACATGTTTTACTTAATACGTAGTACAATACAAACTTAATTTGCAGTCCACTGTGTACTCTGTGGTATGCAGCATAAAACCACTTTGTACTACACAAAAACACTGCTTAGACTATATATACTCACTTTATAGTATGTTACATTCTATACATTTGCAATATACTGTATACTAGTATGTAGTATGCTCAATATAATTACCTCGCAACATAAACATGAACTGCTTACAGACTATATACTCACTATGTAATATGCAACATTCACTAAATTCGCAGTATGGTATATACTATGCAGCATACGACTTTGCAGAACAGTACATACTGTATGCAGAATACTATGCATACTTACTTGACAGCATACTACAACATACTCATTATGAAGTATACCACACTTAGTATGCGGTTCTCCTACCTGCCCAGGATGGTCATGGCCTCTCCGTCATCTTTGCAGCTCAGCAGTTGATGGATGTTAGCGTCGAGCACCGACAGCGCTAGCTGGAAGATGACCTTGATGCCCTCGTAGAAGAAGCAGTCGACCACCACCACGGCGCTCTCGAAGGGCATGACGGAAAGGAAGAGTGTGAGGAACCAGGACAGAGAGATGGTGGAGATGACACTCAGCGCCTGCATGCAGTCGTACAGCTGAGGAACACAGACGTGAGCCAGCTCCTCGAACACACCCTGGTCCACCAAAGCACCTAGATACACACAAACACACTCATTGCTCACAGATCTTCCTGGATGTGTGTCATAGGGCACTATGAAAATGGTTTTATTTTTTCCCAAATTCACATTTAACTGAAATCATGCAATTCAACATCAATTTATTAAAAGTTTGAGAAAAAAAAAACCATGTTGTTAGGGATGTATGAAATACTGACATTTTAAAATCTCAAATTGAAATCTCAAACTCAAATTGAAATTTTTCCCAAATTCTGTTTTCCATTTTAAATTTTCTAGATTCTATTTTAATGGTTTAATTAAATCAAAACTTTGACAACTTAATAATTTATTACATATTTTACCATTAATAGGGCCTTATGAAAAACATTTTATTTTTTTCTAAAATTCTGTTTTATTTTTCCCAAATTCAGCGTTTTCCACTTTAATTTGTCACGCTTTGCCTACTGTGCAGGAGACGAAGGAGCGCGGAGACGAGGGAGAATTAACATCAAAGGTCTTTATTCTTTCAAACAGGCAGGAACACACACGTAGGGAGAGGATAGACGACATTTAATATGACAAATAAACTAAAACTGGAAACACTTTAAATACACAGGACTTGACGAGAAACAGCTGGGATCAATAAACATTATTAAACATGAGGGAAAACTGGGTCATGGAACACGTGGGGAGCAAAACACAAGACACAGGACTGACATAATTTTTCTGGATTCCATTTTAACGATTTAATTACATTATAATAATCAAAAAACATGTATAAATCAACTCAATTAATTTATTTTACAAAAATAGTGCTTTATAATTTTTTCCCCAAAATATCCTGTTTTCATTTTTTCTGGATTCATGATTTAATATAAATTTATTATCTAAAATGGTGGTAATCAATTAAAGGCATAAAACATTATCGATTTAATTAATCGTTTAAAATGTAATCAGATGAAAATGAATAAATTCCTTTCATTTTTTTGGCAAACAAAGTGCTGCACAACAGAGGTTTACTATTAAAATTCAAACATGTAAGAAACACAAGAAAAGAATTTTTTTCTTAAAAAAAGTTTCATTATTATTACTATTATTTTTATTATTATTATTATTACTTTGAGAACTACATTCTACACAATAACACTTGTGAAACTAAATTCTTTTATTGGGTCATGGTGATTCCAATTTTATTTCATTTTATATCATTTTATTTTGTAATATATTTATGCCTCAATTTCTTCAATTTAATAAAAAAAATTCTGCTCATACTTTATTAAATTTTATCTTTAATTTTATTATTAATTTATTTTATTTTATAATATATTTATGTCCTTTAAGACCTTTGTGTTTTTGTGTGTATCTGACGATAGTTTTATGAATTGAATTGGTGGAATACTGATGACGTGACTCTCAGAGCAGCTCTGGCGATGCAGTTTGCGTATATTTCCTCATATAGTAAGACGCAGTATAACATAGTATAACAGACGCTGAAAACACTGTAAGCATCATGTATGCCTGAGTAAGCGTGTAACAGATGAAACTGCACCACTCATTCACACAGATACGTGCAGAAGATGCAGATTTAATTATACACAGCAGTCTTTTGTGGTTTAATGTTCACCGATACTAGTCCATGTGGTCATTTGATTCATTGTACACTGCTACTTTTCATTTATGCATCCAAAATCTGGTGGCTCGCTGATGCATTCGAGAAGCTGGATGATGCAGGAGCTCACCTACGACTCTGGTGTTGTAGTAGTCGGGAAGCATGCGCTCACATAAGGCCACCAGCAGCCAGAAGGCCTCTTCCTCTTTAGCGTACAGCAGCAGGACGGAGGTCACGATGTTCATGGCCTGTGGAAGACGACAGACCGGCATTATGACCAAGCTGTGGGTGCATTTATTGCAGAAGGTGTGTTGTTGTGCATCGTACCTGGCAGTAGCCGATGTTGGGGTTGCGGAAGGCGTATGCAGTGAGGACTCGACGCAGAGCAGCGATGCCCATCTCATTCTGAAAGGCTGGATGCTCTGGAAGAGAGCGGTGGAGGTCTCTCTCGATCTCCTCGGTGGCCAGATTATATTTGCCCATCGACTTCTCCACCAGATCCTCATAATAACCAGGATGAGTGGCCATCTCATTAATCGCCCCTGTACACACCAATATACACACTTAAACAACCAAACAATCAACTTATCAGCAGCACAAATTGAAAAAAAATAATAATAATAATTTTACTGGGTCATGATGAGTTCAATTATACCCGTAGTTTTAATTCCTGCCCTTTATTTTATTTTAAGCAGTAAAACTAGCGATTTATTTATTCTATATCATCACCAAAGGCTCTTTCTATGGCATGGACAAAATAATTTGATAATTCTATATATATATATTAGGGCTGTCAGTTTAACGCGTTAACTTAATTAATTAGTTATGAAAAAATAACGCCATTAAAATATTTTAACGCAGTTAACGCACTGGCCCCGTCTGTACATCATCTTACATTTCATACAGTTGACAGTTGACAAATATGATGCAGGGCAACAACTCCATAAATGCAGTTATGCCCTAAAATTCAAGATATTGGTGCAAAAAAGTGCCCCTGTATGAGTTTTTGTCTCATATTTATATCATACGATATCACACCAGCATTGAGAGCAATATCAAGAGTGCTGAGTTTATCTTGAATATCCCGAGTTTAAATGTGATTTTATACAGCAGTTCAGTAAATAAGAAGTTGATATATTGTTGATATTATGTTATATTTTAAACACAATATTATGTGTTGTTGCTCAATTTTGCAGAGAACATATTACCTTTAAAGCCACAGCAGAACTGTTGTGCGTCTCCGAGCAACACAGCGGTGTTTAGTTTCTGAATGAATCAATGATTCAAAGCCCATTCATAAAGTGAGCCGTTTACTTCATTCCTGAATGAATCAGCCGTTTGAATCGAATGAATCAAAACATTTACCGCCACCTGCTGGCAGATTAGTTTTTTATTTGGAGTATCGTTTCATTAAAATAAAAAAATAAAAATAAAAATAATAATACTACTAAAAATAAAAATATTAAAGGGATAGTTCACCCCCCCCCCCCAAAAAAATTTTTTTGGCCGTTGTAGCCTAAATTTTATGTGTAATACATTTTATGTTGAATCAAAAAAAATATTTCTTTCTAAAGCTACATTTTGTAATGTCTACTTGATACTTTCCCATTTAACACAAAAATAGCTTTAAATAATCTTTTGTGTGTATTTTCACAGTCAAATTAATTTTATTAGTTATTTTATTAATTAGATTAATCGACACATCATGTAATTAATTAGATTACAAATTTAATCTAATTTTAATAGAAATGATGCACTGAAAATACAATGTACATTTGATTACATCTTGCAACTTACAACCTGCTCATTGTTTCTGTATCACATTAGATACATTTCACTGAACTGTCTAAGATGATAATTAGATCACATAACAGTTATTGTCGACTTAAAAATCTTCAATGTAGTGAGCAGCTTGGGCAGGTAATTCAACAGAGTAGTTTAACATAAACTAAACCACTTTAAATCATGGGAAGCTTGTAGCTTCGCAAGTTTCAAAGTAACTTCAATCCCGTGATTTCATCATGTTGTAATGTTGCTAACGCAGAAAACTGTGAAGGAAAACAAGGCAGCTATTTGTTTACTACCACAGAAGTGTGCTTGTGCAGTCATGTGTTTCAGTTTGTGCACTGGCCTAGACAACTTTGAAGTGTGCATGTGTGACTCTTCTGAATAAGGCGCTCACATCTAACAAACAGGAAGCAGTGCTGTATTAGACAAACAGGTACGTGCGCTGAACCACAAAACAACTGCACAACAAAACAGGTGCATGCACACGTAAAAGAGAGTAAACACCTTTCAACATGCCCAGGTTTTTGTTCCTGATGGCTAATGTCTAGTGCAGTGGCTGGTTTTGCTTCAGGATCCAGATTTTACATGGAACATTAAGTGCTGATAATTGTTTCTTGCATAAAAGTACAATAAAATATGCTCTTAAAAATCAAACCTAAAAATTTATTATTGTTTTATTTTCATTTAAAAATAATTATTTAAAAAAAAAAATAATACGTAGTACTATTTAATATATATATATATATATATATATATATATATATTGGAAAATAATTGGCTGCATAAAATACATCATGCTCCACGCAAAGCATATTTAATGTAATCTGGGTCATATTTTCTTTTACTTTGCCTATTTTCCTAAAATAATGTTCTTAAAATCAAACAAAATGTATTATTGACATTGTTTTATTTTCATTATTTAAAAAAACAATTATTTTTACCAACAAAAAATATTTATTTATTATTTATTTATACATATATACATACATACAATAATTGACTGCATAAAAACATCATGCTCCATGCAAATCATATTTAATGTAGTCTGGATCATATGTTCTTTTACCGCATATTTTTCTCACTATTTGCAGAATGAGGTTAACACAACTTGTTCATCTTGGCATCTATCTAATCTGACTAGCTTCAACCAAATGACAGATAAAAGTGTAGAAACTAATTGGCCACAGGCTCTTTGATATCAACAACAGAAGATATCAGTAGAAAGAAGGCGATAGGACTAATTATCTGGTTAGTTATTTATTGCTTGAATCCAGTCTTACTGTTCTCCCTGCTGTCTGTGAGCCAGTTGTGGGATGCATGACTCACCAGAAAACAGGAGCCAGAGCTCTCCTCTCATGTTCTCCGGGATGCCCTGCAGCACCAGCTCTTTGGTCTTCTCCGTGCGGTACATACACACTCCCTGGCCGTATTCGGTGAAGTGATTCTTCCAGGCCTGCTCCTTCAGAAACTCTTTAGCCTGAAAACATGAGTGTAAAGAGCACGACTCATCTGCTGTCCTGACTTCAGCTACACAAGTGCTGATGTAGGAGACTCTGACTTTGAAAATAAGCGCTGGCAAAGAAGCGAAGCCAGTGAACCGTGAACTTCATTAACTTTCTATTCTCAAATTTAAAACGTGGTGCATTTAATGTATATAAAAGCTTTAGATTAGACAATCTTGCAAGCAAAATCCCCCCAAAAATGACTAGAATATTATTCTGAATGCCAAACGTATATATCTTTGCAAGATTTACATGCATTTCGCTCTCACGCACTGATACTGTGTGACTAAATTAACATAGTCTAGTAGTTTTAAAGCGAATGACTTGGATAAGCAGGTTTTCAGGTCATTTGTTGCAGGGTCAGCAAAGAGAATGAACTGTACACAGTCTTCTCATCAGTTGCACTGCCTGTGTGTGTCCTACTTAAAGGGATAGTTCACCCAAAAATGAAAATTTGATATCGGCTGGATATCAACACACCCATTAACGTAAACTACGCCAGAGCGCGTACACACCTCACGCACCGAATGCCTGCGCGCGCCCAAAGACAGTTGGACATAGTGGTGTATTAGAGGTAAAAAATTATATAAATACTGTTCGGTTTCTGGCACAAACCGATCGTTTCGTGTCTTAGGACATCAATGTGTCGTCACGAGCCGCAGGGTTTAATTTGGATTTGTCTGTGCATGTTTTTTTTACTCTCATAGATTTTGTTACCATTGCCATGCATTATACGACTGATAGACTGCAACGGTTAAAGTTAAAAATCATCATATGTGTTCTACTGAAGAAACAAATTCACCTACATCTTGGATGCCCTGGGGGTAAGCAGATAAACATCAAATTTTCATTTTTGGGTTAACTATCCCTTTAAGTATCTGCTTTAACCACAACAACGCAATAACCTGCATCTGACTTCAGGCTTTGAACTCTGACTGGACGAGGTGCATTCAAATGCCCATAAACACACACCTGTGACCGCACCAGGGTTAAAACCTTTTTTTTGTTACTTCAAATAAAATCCATGTTAACTGAAATAATATATGAAAATAATGAATAATAATAAAATATATATATATATTAATATTTAATTAATATTTGTATATTATAATATTTATATTATTATTAATATTATATATAATTTTTTATACTATATTATTATACATTAATATTTAGAAATGATTATATTTTGTAATAAAATAAAATATAAAAATGACATTTATTTTATTTCAGCTTGAGGTTAGTGCGTCGACATGCAGCACAACTTCGCTTCCGACGACTTGAGTTCGATTCCCGACTCGTGGTCCTTTGCCGATTCCGTTCCCCTCTCTTTGCCCTTTGCTTTCCTATCTTATCTTCACTGTCCTATCAACAATAAAAGGCATAAACCCCCCAAAAACATAACTTAAAAAATAAAATAACTAAAACTAAATGAACTACAACTAATAATAAAAATTTATACAAATTACACAGACATTTAACAAAAATAAATAAAAATGACAAAAATACAACTAAAATTACTAAAATTAAAATGAAAACAAAACATGTAATTTAAAATATTAACAAAAACTACAACAGTAAAATCAAAAATACTAAAACAACACTGAGCCAAGATGCTGTGTTGTTTGCAAACAGCCAATAATTAAGCTCAAGAACTACGTAACTTCACATAAGATTTGTTTACTCTGACAACTAGTATTAATTTATAAACACAAATATAACTATTGGTGTCTTCCTGTTGTTTTATAAAAGCAATAAGCCACTCAAGGTCATGTATGGCAATGCTTTAACTGTGTTTTTTTTAGGGGGAAAGGCAGCTCTTAATCATGGTAAAATCACTATAATGCACAGCCTCTTACAGTATTTGGCAGGACACATTTCTATTCTACTAATCCTGTTGATTTGTGAACTGAATGTACAACAGCTCCTGTCCTTCTCCTTCAGTCCTCTCAGTAAACAGTGATAAAAGCACGATGCTGTGGTGTTTGTGATCAGGCATGAGGGTGCTGTACCAGTTTGGGGTTGAACTCCTCCGGGGACCGCCGGCGGTACATGGTCATCAGGGCTTGTGTCGCTGTGGGAACCCTGTTATCATTGAGATTGAACTGTCTGTCACTGTCTCCCTCAGAGCCGAGAGCGCTGCGCTGGGGACTACAGGACAAGACACTGCCCTGCTGAGAGGACACCTGCACACAGCACAGCAGAAGAGATGCATGTAAAATAATAATAATTAGACATACATATATTCTGTAATATGTTTTTTTAAAGAATCATTAAACATATTAAATATGACAGTAAAGACATTTATAATGTTGCAAAAGATTTATATTTCAAATAAATGCTGTTCTGAACTGTCCATTCAGAAAGGAATTCTGTATCTTCAAATGTGAAGCAGCACAACTGTTTTCAACATTGATAATAATCAGAAATGTTTCTTGAGCAGCAAATCAGCATATTAGAATGATTTCTGAAGGATCATGTGACTCTGAAGAATGGAGTAATGATGCTGAAAATTCAGCTTTGCATCACAGAAATAAATTACATTTTACAATATATTACAATAGAAAATGGTTATTTTAAATTGCAATAATATTTCACAATATTACTGTTTTTGCTGCATTTTTGATCAAATAAATGCAGACTTTCTTTTAAAAATACTTCAAAATCTTTCACATTTTTTTCAGGATTCTTTGATATATAGAAAGTTTAACAGAATAGAAATTATTAGAAATTTTCATGTGTGCTTACTGAGTAATTTCTTAAAAAAAAAAAAAAGAAGAATATTAGTAATAAATACAAGCAGATGAATACACAGAGCTGTTCCTACCTCGTCGTCTGAGCTGCTGAGGCTGCCCGTGATCTCCCGCTCAAAGTAGATTTTGGAGGTGGTCTGCTGCAGGAAGTCCGAGATCCTCTGCACCAGGAAGTCCCGGTCTTTGAGGTTGGCAAAGAGGAAGGTCATTTTGTTTTTGGTGCTGATTGACAAGGGGCTGGGAAGGACATTACAGCTATCGGCTTTCTCAACGATGGTCACCTAGTGAAGACAGAGAGGGACCGGATGCACAACCCATTTTACTTCCACGAAGTGTAATCATTAAAAATGTCTTTATGCTGCAGGAACTGACTGGATTGTGAAAGATGGTGGAGAATGCAGGATAAATGCTTATGCATATTCAAATTTTGATTGTGTATGCTGTGTACTTATTCGAGTGTCATGTCATTAGTTTAGAGTGGAGCGGCTGGTGGGACGCACCTCTCTGAGCGGGATAATCAGACTGCAGATGGTCTCCTCTTTACTGGTGAAGCAGATGTAATTAGTGGAGACGAACATCTGTCCGAGGATGTGCATCTTGTTGAAGGGGGTCCATAGCGTGCAGTCTGTGTGACCGTCCAGTTTTTCGTCTTTCGGCAGGCGGAAAAGTGCCCGGTATCGCTCGCTTTTAGCCCTGGCGTCCAAATCCCTGAAGTCACATAAACAAATATAATATTGAAAAAGGCTGCTAAAAGTTTCCTAAACTCCTTCCAAATGCATATAGCGAACTAAACTCTACAATATTGTCACTTTACTATAGAATTGGTGGAGCTGTTCTGTACATCAGAGCATTAATCCTCTTAGTTTGCACAGACGGTGTTCAGAGCGCTCTGAAGGAAAGCCAGATTTTTACTTTTTTTTTTACAGCACAAATATCTAAAATCAGGATCAGTAATGTCTATTTTTGATAATCTAATATAAACTATACACAAATTAAAATTACTTCACCAGGTACTTATTTCATAAAATAAGCAAATAAGTTTAAATAAATATAAATAAATATTTAAATAAGTTTCCTCTTTTAAATAAAAAGATTTATTTTTAATCATTATGGACATAATGGCAAAAGATGAATTTGCAGCAAATGAACAAATGTGATGAATATTTCTTAATATTAAGAGGAATATTTCTTCGTAACTTTGTCGGCAAAATGCTTTTTGCACTGATGCCGACAATGTTACGAAGAAATATTCATCTTAATATTAAGAAATATTCATCTTAATATTCTATATATCTATAGAATATTAAGATAAATATTTCTTCGCAACTTTGTAAATGTCTGGTGTTTAATTCACCTCCTAACACTAGATCTACTTTATCTTCCTGAGTGTTGCAGTCACCGACCTTTTGAGGGCCGACACTTTCTTGGGCGACTTCTTCTTGAGTTTGGGCAGACAGCGGTCCTGCTCGAAGCCCTTGTTGTCCAGCAGCTGTCTCATGGCTATGTTGGCGAGCTGCTCCATGAGTTTGAAGGTCTCGTTGATGTTGAGGAAGACGGAGAAGACGTGCTCGCTGCAGCGTGTGCTGACGCGCACCATGTCCGGCAGCAGCAGCGTGGCGTTCTTCTCCAGCTGAGTCACGTCGGCCCAGCGGATCACCAGCTTTGCTGAAACAAACCGCCACACAAGAGTAAACATTAAGATCTGTTAGGACAGAACATATGTGACCCTGGAGCACAAAACCAGTCTTAAGTAGCACAGGTATATTTGTAGCAATAGCCAAAAATACATTGTATGGGTCAAAATTATCTAGATTTTTTATATATTTTTCTATTATGCCAAAAATCATTAGGATATTAAGTAAAGATCATATTCCATAAAGGTATTTTGTAAATTTCCTACCATAAATATATCAAAACTTAATTTTTGATTAGTAATATGCATTGCTAAGGACTTTATTTGGACAACTTTAAATGCATTTTTCTCAATATTTAGATTTTTTTGCACCCTTAGATTCCACATTTTCAAATAGTTGTATCTCAGCCAAATATTGTCCTATCATAACAAACCATACATCAATGGAAAGCTTATTTATACAGCTCTCATACTCAATAGCCACTTACTGTACACACTGTAAAGTTTCAGGAGTGACAACCACATTTACATACAGTGGTAAATCTCATACATTATTGTTTTGTGTGAGTATGGAACAGAACTCACTGATGATTGACATTGTTGTAACCATAGCAACATTTTGCCTTCTCACACGTTCAGTATCCACTATTTTTTTTTAATAAAAGTAATACTACAATGACCAAAGACTCGTTATGTTCTGCAATTTTAACTAAACCACTGTCAACAGCCATTGTGTTTGGGATGAAAGTGGGAAAGTTCGGAAGGCTGCTTTGCAGAGCGCTCTTGAAGGGTTGCCAAATCCTCTTATTATAAACAATACTTATTTAAGCGACTTTGGGCCTGTTGTTTAGGATCGGCTTGGCTCATAATGCGATCCATATTATGGAGATAATATAGTAGGCGGGTGCAAGTCATGATATTTTGGTATGTGGCTTATTTGTAAAGATAACACATCTGGGTCTTATTTACAGTTTATTTTTTTATAGCAATATCTGGCAACACTGAGTCAAGACATACATCCTTCCCTCTGATATCTTGCACCACAACTCTGATATGCATTTAAATAAATCATTAACAACAACTTGTTCAGTGCAGTTCTGCACACACTGTGCAGAATTTCTGTAAATGTGGTTGCCATTACCTGAATTTTTTGGGAGTTAATTCATTTGTAGAATCCATTTTTTGTTTTAGATTTTTAAAATAATTCATTTTAAACATTATTGTTAACATTTATTTTATTTCAAGTAACAATTTTTTTTTAATGGTTTTAGTTTGAACATAATCAGCGTTGTTTACGTTCAGGATAAAGCATGCGCACGCTGAACGTAAACAGCGCTGATTACGTCGATTACGTTCTGGGGTACTTTCCAAAATGGCAGAAGACGGTAACTCGGGAAGAAGAATTGCTGAATAAATTATGTTATTATTGTTTTCTTTGCACACAAAAAGTATTCTCGTAGCTTCGTAAAATTACGGTTGAACCCCTGATGTCACATGAACTATTTTACCGATGTCCTTGCTACGTTTCTGAACGCTGATCGTGGTAGTTACCTTGCTGTCAATGGGAGGGTCAGACAGCTCTCAGATTCCATCAACAATATCTTAATTTGTGTTCTGAAGATGAACGAAGGTCTTACGGGTTTAGAACGACATGAGGGTGAGTAATTAATGACAGAATTTTCATTTTTGGGTGAACTATCCCTTTAATTGTAACACTTGCTGACCTTTTTATTCAAAACCGTGATTCTTCTATTTTAAAACAAAACATTACATTACAATAGATACAATCAGAAATAAGGCCCACCCCTGATGTGTAGTTGTAGTGTACTCACCCTCTTTCCCGAGCAGGTAGGAGTAAAAGCAGAGGTGGTTGATGCTGAGGTACAGCCAGCCCTGCCGCGGCACCTTGCCCTTCCAGTAGCTGCAGGAGTAATAGTTGACCAGCTTCTCCTCCTCCGGCATGACGAAGAGCTTGCGGAACTTAGCGATGGCCTCCTTAAACTTATCCGTGTCGTCATCCTCTCTGATATCATGGCTTTTGTTGTATTCGGCTATAATGCCCTGAACACAAACACACACCTATAAGCGCTTTGGCTTATAATGAAGCACCAATTAAACGAATAGCGTGTTTGAAATGCTAATGTGTAACCTGTATTTTGCCCTTGACGAAGGTGGTGATGTCGTTCTCATTCTCGAAGATGGAGAGCGTCTGCAGCAGATTCTGCTCCAGCCATTCCCAGTTCTCCGTGATCTCCTTACGAGAGCTCCCTGCCAGAAACAAAAGCCTCTGCGTCGTCAAATAATACGAATCCAGGCGTTTAGGATCATGCATTTCATTTGAAGTCTTTATCTGCAGCGACTTCATTTGCTCAGAACTGAACAGCAGATGGGTCCGGGTTCTTGGTTTAATTAGCTCTGTGTTAGCACAGCTCTCCTCAGACAATTAATCAAACACATTACTGGCGAGCCAAATGATTCATTAAGAGCGTTCTGTGACGAGTGCCCCGCAATTAGGTAAAGATGGAAATACACAATTATTTAAAAAATAAACTATCTCCATCTGCCGTTTAACCAAAGCTCACAAAAACAAACAAATACATTTAATATTAAATGTTAAGTTATATTATTACTATTATAATTTTATATTTATAATATAGGCATTTTTTAAATATATTTTTATAGTTATATATAAATGTAATACTAACGTTTATTACATTACTTATAAATTTATACATTTATTTAGTTTTATTTATTTATTTTACAACATATATTTATACATTTACACTGTAAATGAAGCCTACGATTATTTCTAGAAAATACAATTTTCAATAAAAAAGTCCCTATGTACAGTCATGCTAAAGCCTTTCACAGAGCATATGCACATCAGAACAGGCACATGGGTTTCTCGCCCTAAATAAAGAGATTTACCAAATGGCTTGCAGCTAGCAAAGCAAGAGCTTGTGAAATATGAACCAGCATTCGTAGTTGCCTGTAAACCAGATTAGCTCAGAAACAGAGCACTCTCCGCTCCTCTGGGAAGCCAGCGCTCTCTTTTGGCTTCACACATAATGTTCTGGGCTGGGGCTGGACGCTCTTACCGTAAATACAGTGGGACGACCATACTAATCTTACTGATACAGTCATCTTGTATTCAACTCCATGTTGTGTCATCCATTAATAGCATGTTTTTTTTTTTTTGATGTCTGACCGTTTTCAGCTCTGTATTTTCACTCTCAATATGTCTCCACATATTGCTTGATTTTTGTTTGAAGTATTGAAAATGTTTTGAAGTATTATTTATTTACAATTATTAATTTGCAATAATATTTAAATCTGTTTATTTTTTATTTATGATTAAAAGCAATTTTTTTCAATATTAAAATAAAATAGTGAAATATTTAAGAGGCTCAATATCAAATTCGTTTTTGTAGTGGTATTGAAATCAGCATAAAAAAAAAATCATGAAATTTCTTTAGCATTGCTACAGACTACAAAAATTACAATTTTGGTATTTTGACTAAACTACTTGTTTCTTTAAGTGTAAATAGCATTAATCACTCTTACACAAATACATCTACCATGCCAATAATTGCACAGAAGAATCTACACCGGTTTGATTTTATTAGTGGGTTTTTTTCATTTTTATACCAATATTTACTAAACTGAAAAAAATACTGAAGGCTACTTGTTATTGTTTTAATGCATTATTTAATTAGAATTATTAATTTGCAGCAGTATGTGTAAATATATACATAATATGTGCAAATAACGTAAATCACTCTTGCACAAATATATCTACCATGTCAATAATTGTATAGTAGAAACAATACTGGTTAGAATTTATTTTATTTATTTATTTTTGTATTTTTTAAAGCAATATTTACTGAACTGAAAAAAATACTGAAGGCTACTTGCCATTGTTTTAATGTATTACCTATTTAGAATTATTAATTTTCAGTAATATTTAAACAAATGTATTTGTATTTTGATTTATAAGTTAAAATATAAACTAAAAATATAAAATGAATTAAAACAATTAAGTTAAAAAATAAAATAAAATAAAATAAAATAAAATAAAGAGCAATAGTCCCCTACTAAAAAATAATGTTGCAATAGAGAAATGTTTCTGGTATTGCTCTAGCTACAAAAACTTTGGTATTGTGACAACTGATTCCATGTGTCTTCACATGCAATTGGCGTAATGCAGACCTGCGCAAAATATATCTACCATAGTAAAAACGCTATAACACAATCCATTTGGGTTTCAGTGTGCAGTGTCCTGCTGCCTAATATCTGTGTTACTCTGAGCAGAGCCGCTCTCATCTTAAGTGCTCTTAATTGCACATTAACCGCACTGCCCTGCATCAGAAGACTCTTCATAGTCCTGCACAAATACCGATTCCTAACAAACGCCTTCTTAGCTAAAACATTCCTGCACTGAAGTTTTCCACGTCTAAACTGAAGTTTAAAAGCGGAGACAGTCGGCATCGTTTGAAAGAAGAGTGGAGATTGATTTCTGACTTCAGCTTGCACTTTAGAGGCACTAGAGCATGAGGTAATGCTCTGGCAGGCGGCGGGGGGTCGGAGGTTACCGTGGCCGATGCTCCAGTAAACCAGGGAATCGGGGGTCTGGTAGAGGATCCTGTACGGGGCCACACGGGCGCTCGAGTCCAGCACCACGTCAAGAGTACCAACCAGCAGACCTGTGAGAAAACAGACCACTGCATATCAGTCGCACAAAACTGACTGAACCAACAGTACAACAGTAGAAAACAAGTCCACACAGATAAAGATATCGGTTTCATTTCATGGAGATATTTATTTTTTAAAAACTAGTTTGATTTATGAAATAGTTTCCGTTTTTCATTTGAGTTTTAGTATCAGTTTAACATTTGGGAATATGTCCACACTGTAAAAAATTATTGTGATTTTAACAGTAAAATACTGTTAAAATGCTACCGTAAAAACCTGTTAACTGGTTAACAGTAATTTCCATACTATATTCGATGAATAAATGTAATTACATTTAATGTAATTTTACAGTAAAATACCGTTAAAAATACGGTTTTTAGAAGTGAAAAAGAAAAAGTCATTGTATAATTTACAGTGATTTTACGGTGAAGTTCTGGCAACCACAGCTGCCGGTATTTTACCGTAAATGTCACAAATTTTTTTTTACAGTGCAGAGTTGTTTGTAAAATAGTATGTTTCCTAATGACCACATCGTTAGACTCGTGTTGTAATCTTGTGATCCTTGTCTTGGGACTTGCAAACACGAGAATGTTAAGAAAGAGATGATTTAATATCATCCCTGATTTAAGCTTTAGCAACAAAAATGGTGGTAAAGTCGATTAATTTCAGTGAATCAGTTCAAAATGTTCGTTTCAATGAAGTGATTCATTTTAGTTTTGCGTCTTTTCAGTCTCTTTTCGTAATCTATGGCTGTTTGGTCAAAATGATGGTTCCTTTGATCGAATAATAATTCATTATCATCATTATAATCATCAATCTTTTAAGCCAATTCAGAGCAAACAAACAAAAACTATAATTTTTATATTATATTTTTAGGTACTTTATTTATTTATTTAATGATACTATTCAAAAGTTTGGGTTAATTTAGTTTTTTTTTTAAGAATTTCATATTTTTATTCATCCAGGATGCTTTAAATTGATCAACATTGACAGTAAACACATTTATGATGTTACAAAAGATTCTATTTCAAATAAACGCCGTTCTTTTGAACTTTCTATTCATCAAAGAATCTTGAAAAAATGTTTCACAGTTTCCACAAAAAAATTTAAATAAGCAGCACCACAACTGTTTTCAACATTTATAATAATAATAAATGTTTCCTGGGCAGCAAATCAGCATATTAGAGTGATTTCTGAAGGATCGTGTGACACTGAAGACTGGAGTAATGATGCTGAAAATTTAGCTTTGCATCACAGGAATAAATTACAGTTTTTACTGTATTTTTGATCAAATAAATGCAGCCTTGGTGAGGAGAAGAGACTTCTTCCAAAAACATTTTAAAAATCTCAAACGGTGAGTGTATATATATACATATCTTCAAAAAACAGAAGCATACTGACATACAGCTTCAAAAGGTGTAGTTTAGCTCTAACTAGGTGTAGAAAAGGTCAGTAGCAATAAAACAACAACCAAGCAACCAAAAACACATCAGTCCTCAATGGCTGCTGCTTGTAAACCCCCTGGGCAAACGCTGTTAGTGGCTTTGAAGAATCTACCTGAGGAGCGTTAGCACTGCCGATATCAGTGCATCAGACACCTGCAAAACCTGCAGACCAGAGGAGGAGCTATTCATCTCCAGCACTCATTCTCACAAAACCATCCAGTGTGGATCAGGCAGGTTCAGCCAGGTTGAACGTGCACAAGCAAAACTGGGATTTGAGACCATTTAGTTTATTTGGAATAACTGATCAATCATGCACAATAAGAACAGGAATGCGCATTAGGAAAGTAAACACCCATGTGGCCGTTTTTGACACCACAGATTTTGCCAAAGTTGAAAGTGTGAATCAGGATCCTCCAAACAAATCTGGCTTCCTGTTTCTGCTGGAGCTCGTGTGTGCACTAACACCCTCCTCCTGAACATGTGACTTTCCGTTTCTGCTTTCATATGCTCGGATGAGCCACGGTTTCCTTGGTTGCGAAACAAGAGAGCAGAGATTTGAGAGTACTGTAAGGATCACGTGATCTATTCAGTGGCAGAGCCCTGCGTTGAGCGCTGTTTAAGTGCACATCAACAACATTCAGTTCATTCTTTAACACACCGTTTCCAGTTCCAGTATTTCAAGTTCCTTTGACAGACAGAGCCAAACAACTGCATTCTTCTGTCAAATACTTGACATATTTCAGGACATAGCATTCCATAGGCCTCTTTTTATATTGATGTATTTTCAGAAAAAAATATATATTACAAATATTTTATTATTAATACATTTTAATAATTTTATTATTGATATATTTTAATATGATTGATAGAAATTATTTTACAGACACATTCAATGATATTAACTGAGTTTCCTCTGCAATAAATATTAAATATTCTATTCTTGGATCATGAATATTAATTAAGCTGCATGACTGACTGGACAGTCCCGAAAGGTTTCCAAGCAACGCATGCCAGAATTGATATTCACACACTTTATGGCTCAAATTCACACTGTTACACAGTAGCAAAGTCGTTTAACACTTTCCATTTTCTATTAGGGTGCAATCACACTAGATTGCCATCAAGAAAAATCACTTCACACTCCACAACGAATACGAGCAACAGGATATGAAATCATACTCTAGGGTTTTTGTTTTTAACAAATAATGAATAAAAAATAAATAAAAAAGCTAATAATGAATGTAAAACGTTAAATCATACCATCTATAGCAAACAGCATTAACATTTGTTGTTATTGTTAACTAATGTTTTTGTTAATTGAAATAAAGCCAAAAATATAAATATTAGATGAAAAACTTAGAAACTAACTAGCTACTAACTCAAATAAGTGGACGTTAAAGTACTAAAATATTTTAAACTAAAACTGAAATTACAATAAATTAAAGGCAACTATAAATAAAAACTACTAAAAATGACATAAAAATTTGAATTACTCTAATTAAAATAAAAACTGAGAATATAAAAAAACAATTCAAAATATTAATAAATACTATAATAGCATATAAATAATATTTAAATAACACTGGATGTTTGTATTCTTTGTGTTGAAGTCAATCTGCAATGTTTAGATCCTCTTTTGGTCAAACTGCTCAGTTTGCACTGCACATTGCCTACTATTTATAAAAATGGGAAACAATAAATAACAATAATTGTTTCAATAGTAGTATTCTACATTAATGTCACAAGACCTCTTTGTGAACATGTTTAATTCAGCAAGTGGCATCCAGTTGTTGTGTTTATAAAACATAAAAATTCTGCATTTTTAATCCATTGCTTTTCAGCCATTTGCACATGGAAGGTCCAGTCGAGCGCACTGCATTATGGGAGACACTACTACATTTTGACCATGGTAGTAGGGCGTGCTAGACTACATAGCCTTTTACAGATATGCTTGTGTTTCCCTGATGGCATATATGTGAATCCTGGGAACACAATTCAATCAGTCCTGTGAATCTTGTTAGGATTAGAGATGCACCGATTGACCGGCCAGTGATCGGAATCGGACGGTTTTTCCCAGTCTCACGTTTTGCAGATTCTGAGCCCATCCTTTTATTGCCAGCGGCGCCGGCAATGACGTCACAGCTACGCGCACACTCACAGTTGCGTGTAAACATGTAAACACTTAATAAAATTAAGTGACTTAGATTTTAGACAAAATATTGACTGTTTTTGCTAAATTTCGTTGACGAAAATAGTTCAGATCAAAGCCACTGTTGTGTGTCTCCGAGCAACACACAGTGGTGTTTCGTTACTGAATGAATCCACGTTTTTGAACAAATCGAGTGAGTCAATTATTTAGTGGCCCATTCATAAGAACAGTCACTTGCCTCGTTTCTGAATGAATCAGCCGTTTGAATGAATCGGTTGAATGAATGAATAAATGACTCACTCATTAAAACAGACATTTGCTGCCACCTACTTGTGGTTTATCATCAAACTCTGTGTAAATGCATCTAATGCCACTTCAGATGCAGCTTCTGTTTCCTCAGCAGTGGAGATAGAGTTTGTTAATACTAATTTCATTTGAATGGTAACAACTCTAGTTTCTTATGATTCTAACTGAATTAATTAAAACAAAGTAAGAATTTGATGTGAAAGATGACACATTTAATAAGGTTAGGGAAAAAAAAAAGACTATTTATAAACATAGTAGGAAATGACATCTGTTTTGTTACATACAGCAACTCATTTTAAGTGAACTATTTCTTCCTCTTTCCAGTCACAGAGCACTTTATTTTGAGAGTTGTTTAAGTGAGAGAAAATCTGTAACTTAGTCCAGATTGGGGGAATTGTAATATTTAATCATTTCTTTTATTATGTAAATAATTTTTGCATTTAAATTTGCATAGATTTCTGTTTGTATATGCTGTCAATTATAGTTCTTAGAAAGAAAATCGGAATTGGCAAAAATCGGTATCGGCAGGTCACACTTCCAAAAAATCGGAAATCGGAATCGGCCAAAAAAATTGCAATCGTTGCATCTCTAGTTAGGATGCTTGGATAAGGAGTTGTGGGAAGAACATTTCATTGTTGTCTTTTCTCATTCTAAATATAGAACGTTCTGCTCTCAATTGAATTCATCTCCGCTCTGACAAAAACAGCCTTACCAGCACATGGACAAAATCAATATTCTCCTGAACAGCATCAACCTGATACAACTGCATTGAATAGCATAAAAACACAAAGAAGCTGTTGACTTCACCCGTATTGAGCCTCAGAAAATACATTTAGGCTCCTTCTGGGTGCATGCAGACCACTGGGCCTGTGGATAATAGATGAAAATTAGAGATAAACCGATATTCATATTTTTTTTTTACCGATAATTTGCATGTTTATGTGCCTGATAACCGATATGCAGAACCTGCATTTATTGTTTCACTTCTGTTTTATTTCCATCATGCACTCATTCAAGCCTGTTTTATTTTTAAATTATGTAAAGTTATGTCTTTGGGACATGATTTGACAGATTTACTCGACTCGTAGCGCCAAGCTTAAACTACAGATCAAGCGTTTATGTAACGCACCTCATTTGTGCATTAATGGCAGTTATGTTAAATCAAGTTTAGCAAATAAAGCAAAGCAAGCTACCTTACATTTGAACAGGTTTGTAATGGTGGTCTTGTGTGCAATTCTCCATTTATCGGTGGATTCGATATTAGAAAACTGATATCTGTTTATGGAAACATGCATAAATATCAGGGAAAATATTGGTAAAACCGATTATCGGTCAATCTGTTGCAACTGTTCTGGACGTCCTAATGATAAAATTGGATTAAAGTATGTTTATGTTGGTTTAAAAATGCACTACCTACAGTTTGATTGCTTAAAGGTTGCTCTGTCTTAGCTCACTGCAATTTTTTAAAGCATTTATCATTTAAGCATCAGCTTGTATCAAATGTTTCTTATAAAATGCCTCAAAAACAGACACAAATGAGTCGGCTGTAGAGTATAAATCTATAGAAATAATACAGAGATCATAGCTCAATAACTTTCCTGGAATAATCTGATGAAAAATGCTTGAGACCAATGGCAAATCTGAGCACAGTTTGAGACAATGTTGAAACACATGAGGGATTCCTTGAGTCTTTTTCTCAGGAGAAAATGTACCCATATTTAGCCACAGAAAAGACATTTGGGCTCCTACTGGATGCATGTACAACACCAGGCCTTCAGATAATGGACAAAAACACAACTGTTCTGGACGTCTTAATTAACAAATTGGAATAAAGCTTGTTTATGTTGGTTTAAAATTGCACTACCTACAATGTGATTGTTCAAAAGTTGCTCTTTCATAGCTCACTACTATTTTTTAAAGCATTTATCATTTAGGCATCAACTTTGTCTCAAATGTTTCTCATAAAATGCCTTAAAAATAGACTCTAATGAGTCGGCTGTTGAGCGTAGAGCTATAAAAATAACACAGATTATAGCTCAATAACTTTCTTGTAAGAATCTGATGAGATCCTATGGAGACCATTGGGAAACGTGAGCACAGTTTGAGACAATGTTGAGATCTCTAGAGGAGAAAATTCTGGAAAGATTCAGGTAATACCAAAACAAAAGCAAAAGTCTCTGTTCAAAAGCATTTGTTCTCAATGAGAAACATGTGAGACATTAAAGAGATCTTAGCGAGATCTCATGTGTGATTTTTTGTTCTCATAGGTAAATAAATGGAAAAATTGGATGAGCCTACAGTAAACACTATTTACACATGTAAAGAATAAAAAAATAGGAAAATGTTTCAAAAACCATATAGGCTAATCATTACGCACAACTACATCTTCTTTGTCTATTCCACTTTTCTTCTGTTAAAAATTCATGTCTGAATAAAAATTTCACAAGATATTTGGTCAGTTTGACATTTGTAAACACAAAAACGCCGGCTACCCAAGACTCTGTGGGTCAGTCTGCTGGGCCGTGCCAGGCTCACCGACTCTCACTGGCACACAGCTCGCACATTTATGTAACAATGACATCATCTTCCCTCGCTAGTGTACGCTTTGTGTCTGTCTTTTCTCACTGACAGACACAAAGAGGCATGCGCACAAATACCAGCGACGTTTTGGCTCTAACAACGTCGATCTCTGCTATTCACTCTGAGTTTTATCCGTAAACACATTATTTTTCAAGAACTCCCTTCAAGGCTCCAGCACGATATCTGTCAATCAGTGATAAAGAGGCGAATGCCACACATACAGCACCTGTCCAGCTATGAATACAGGTCAGCTCACCAGGTGAGGTCAGTAAAGCATATTTCACAACACATAACCAGCTCAGCTTCCTGTCCTGAGGCATTGAGAATAAACTGAACCTTACTGAGCCTGTTTGGTCACTAATATCATGCTAGGACATTTATATTGGGTTATTGGATGCATATATCAGCCAGACTGATTAACTGGCCCATATTTGGCCATTTTGATGTTGTCAGAGCAATAGAAGCAATATTTAGGGTTTGTAAACAAGTCTAAGAACATGAAAATGAATGTTAATTTCAGCAATTTTCCCAGTCATCAGTCAACCGAAACTCTCTCGATATTAGTACCAGCCATTGAAAAAACCCCATCGGTCAACCACGGCCACATTAAAAACATCCCACAGAAACAATAATGAGCCATTTCTATGGTGCTTGAATGCATCTATACATCTCTTGCATGGCCTGTTCACAGCAGTGATAGAAATAATATGATTATGAGGCTCTATAAATCCATGTAAGTCTATATTACGCACAATCATACATACACACAATAATCAAATATATACTTGATTCGGATTGATCAGTCATGGTATTGTCCAGGGCAACTGAATGGAAACCAACTTTCTATCAATATCAAATTGGAATATTTATTGTCCATTCAAAATCAAATTTAAACTTTTTTTTTTTTTTAGAATTTTGAAAAAGGAACTTCTTTGTACAAATGCTCAAATAATGCTGGATAACATGAATCAGCAGGTCAGGAATCTGGAATCAGCAGGTTCAAATATTTTTACAAATAAAGTAATAAACTGAACAATATAATATATACGATCAAATCACATTACTATAAATAAAATAAATCGAAGATTTAAATAAAACAATTTATTAGAGTACATTTTCTAAGAACATACTATTCAATGTGTTACTTTTCGTTTCTATGTAATTATTTGTGGAATTTACTAGCAATATCTGAGTGAAGACTGTTTCGAAGTAAATCCTATTTTCTTTAGTGACCTGTCCACACAGGTAAGAGCGCACTCGCATGAATGAACACACACACACACACACCGGTGTGTTAATAAGCTGTCATCATAAACAACATGCGGTTGATTGAGTAATCACGGCTTTACCCGCGAGCCCTCCTCCGCCGTCTCCGTGGCCCTTTCTCTTCTGCAGGATGAAGTAGGGATTCGCTCTCTCTGTCATCCACAGCGCGCTGGCCAGCAACACCTCCTCAGGGTTCACCCACATCTTCTGCTCGGGTTCCTCACGAGGACATCAAACAAACCTCAGATGCGTGGTCCAGTATGGAGTCGCCGTCCTGAAGCTTATCCAAGCGTCACAGCGATAAATATAGGGAAGCGACGGCGGCGGTATAATGCAAACTTATCAGCTGTCAGTAGAATATAACACCTACTGTACCGTGCATATGGATAAATATTAAAATATGTTCATTTAAAAATGTGTACAGTCCGCCTGGAGCTCCTTGAGACGCGCGCGCACCTCACACTACACAAATAACAGCATTAACACCTTTCTTAAAGGACGACAGCGGCTCCAGCGCCTGACGCCGCGAAGAGCAGGACTGATGTATTCCGGGAGTTAATAATGAACGGTGAGGATAGTTTCAGCGTTTAAACGAGCACGCAAAATAAACAATGCCTGACAGTTCTGCCGTGCTTCAATGATGCTTAACTCACTAGCGCCACTGCAGCGCACGTCACGGGCAGGCCATTGTGACGTCACGGCTGTGGGCGGGGAAGCACGTTGATCATAAAACAAAAAAATGATCGACAATTCATTTTGACTAAAATAAAATGAAAAAAATATTTTAGGTGGCTTAGGATTACAAACTGGGTTCAACTAAGTTGTCACGATAAATAATGTTTAATAAATAAATCAATAATAATGAATACACACACACACATACAATTTATGTATGTATGTATTGAAAAACGATTAATTCTTAAAATAAAAAATAATTAAATAATTATATTTTTCATATATATAAAATGTGTATATATACATATAATACTTTATTATAATATATAATATCTACAAGTTATATGGTTATATAATTTATAATCATAAGAAAAGTAGTATGTATGAATGTATGTATATATATATATATATATATATATATATATACACACACACATATACATACATATATATATATAGACGTGTGTGTGTGTGTACATTATACATAATTTTTTTAATATATACTCTAAATATAGTATCATTTTTCTATACTTAAAATACAAAGTATATATATAATGTACATATTTTTTCAATTGTAATATATATAATATACAGGATTATATATAATTTATAACAAGAAAGTAACCTTTTATATCATGTTTGGCTAATTGGCTGATTTTCAAAAAAATAATCATATCATGCTTGTTATCTGATTTTAAGTTTTACAACAAAAGGACACAATTTCTATTTTTGTAATTGACTTTTTATCAGGTTCATCGGGTTGAGGTGAAGCCCTTATGCTTCATAAATAGGTCAAGTAAATAAAGCAGTAGCTGATGTTAGCACGAGGTGTTTCCCCACCGCTCGTCTGTGAAGGATCAGATGCAGTGTGGCTAACCGCTGTATCTGTAGGTTTAACACCCCTGCTCGGCATCACAGGGGGGACAGGCTGAAGTTCAAAAGGATGAAGCAAAACAACCGCATAAACACCCACAGCGACAGCTTCACAGCAGGAAAACAGAGGTGCGAGCGGCCATCATTACTGCACTGCTGCTCTGGTGGTTTGTCAGCCGCTGCTGGGTGAGAGGCTGCAGGAGATCGAGCTCTTTCCTAAACCAGACCACAGCCAGAGAACAAACAAGCTCGTGTTGGCGGCGCTGAGGAAACTCAACTGGAAAGTGCTGTGAACTTGGAATAAGTGATCATGTACAGTCAGACACAGTCACACGGCGCTGTGTTGTCATGCTTAGATTATAGCTTAAAGGGGTCATATGATGCTGCTAAAAAGAACATTATTTTGTGTAATGAAATGTGGTTTAAGGTTAAAAAAACACTTATTTTCCACATACTGTACTTTATTGTTGCTCCTCTATGCCCCAACTTTCTGAAACGCGTCGATGTTTACAAAGCTCATCTTTCTAAAAAAGCAAGGTGTGCTGTGATTGGCCAGCTGCTCCGGCGATCCACAGCGCGAAGGTGATGTATTTCATTAGCAACCAGCACGGATCAGCTCTAGGCATGACGAAGCAGATATCGTCCTCTTTTGGAAGACCAAACAAAGTAGTTTCGCTTTTACAATGAAGCACACAGCGTCTCCACGACATGGCGGCAGCGGCAACAAACCTACAGCGAGAATAAAAGTTACGCCTTCTTTCTTTGCGTGAACATTTGGGCGGCATTATGCAAATCTTCCCACATAGCGACGAAATTATACAGAACAAAAGCAGGATGTTATGTGTGCTCACGTCAACATGGACAGTTTTATAATTCCAACAAATCATACAAATGTTTCTTACAAAATACCCTTCAATGGTGAAGTCTGTGGAGATTCTGTCAGCTCCGAATGACTCATTTGTGTTGCATTTCTCACTTCATTCAGAAAATGTGGGAATTTTCTGTGTTACATGTGGAACTAACTCACTTTTCAGAGACAAACAGATCAAAAAATCCTAAATGACGCATTGCAAGCATTACATCAAAATAACGATAAATCAGAAACAGAACAGAACAAGAAAGGTTTTATTTGGATGTCATGCTGACTTCAACCTACACAGTAAATTAACCTAGGCCTATATATCATACATGAATCTCTAAGGCCTGTAATGTAAGAATAACTTTTAGCAATATTTCAAGATGAACACTTACTGAATTGAAGCAACTTTGGTTTACTTAATTATCCATACAGAAATAGCTTTTTTAGAAAAATCATATTAAAATGTGAGTATCAAATATCTTTGAGGAACATTTATTTGCTATCATCATTGTATTGCATCAGATTATATATATTTGCCCCCACATTAAAAACTACAGATCTTTTGATCATAAAACTAAACATTTAAGTCACCTTACAAAGACATTATTGGGAGATATAGAGTGAAAACTGATATTTACATGTATTTGATGTAAGTAGTCCGCTTTACTGTTATAAAGATCTCACTGATTTACTTTTTCAGACTGCATTACAGGGTTATATTAGGCCACTTATTCCCCAGTATTAATATGCCGGATATTAATACTGTATATGGGTCAATATCACCATAGAGTGCCTTTCAACCCTCACAATACTCAAAAATGTTGGTTTTAATTTCCCATTTGCTTTATGTCATATCATAAATAGTAGACACTCAAGTACTATAGAAACATATTAGCTTTTTATATTCATATTAGCTAATTATTATTTAAAATATTATTGTAAAATATCAAGATGACAGGGTGGACCAGCACATGACGGGGTGGACACATAATGCACAACACACAAAGCATGACAAAATATGGCAATGAAACATTTATTCAACTTCGAAAAAAATAATAAAATAATAATACAATTACATCCTCAATCACATTGATATACCCCTCCCCCCCATTTATTTGAGTTTTTAGCAATATTAACTACAAATGAATGCTATGTCCACCCTGTCATGTTTATGTCCACTCCATCGAGTCTAAGTGGCCGACAGGGTGGACATTTTGAGCTTCAATTAGCATATTAGCTTACAACAAACTGTGACTAGCTAAATATTTAGTCTGGTTGTTGAAGAGAATATGTATATTTAAACTTACATATTTTGAAAATACTGTATTC
>NW_015627539.1:928848-958123 GCF_001515625.1 Sinocyclocheilus rhinocerous
AAACTGTGACTAGCTAAATAGTTAGTCTGGTTGTTGAAGAGAATTTGGTATATTTAAACTTACATATTTTGAAAATACTGTATTCTAATCACTTCTGGCATATTTTATGCCGAAAGGGTGGGCATGTTAAGATTTGGCAGAGCAAGTAAGCAAACTCAGACGAAGAAAATTTGTCAATTGAAAATTCCCCAACTTACTCCCCTCAGCCGTTGAAATTCCCGCCACTGAGGAGACAAAAAAAATCTGTTGTCCTGATGTCATTAAAGGGGATGGCCTTTTCTTAAAGGGGCGGATTCCCCAATACTACAGGGTGGACAACCATTCAACGGACATGGACAAACTCTTCTTTTTTATTAAAGAAAAATATTGTTTTTATTACCAAATGATCAATACACTCAAATTGAGTCATCTCTTATTTAACAAAATATTAATAGGAGAACAAAATTTTTTAATTTAATGATTTGACAATATTCTACTATCATTCAAATTGAATGAGCAGTGCATGGGACATAGCAAAATGACACGCATCCTCTTACACAAAGCTAAAAAAAAATCTAGAAAATGTATCTAAAGAGCTAAGTAATGCTTTTGTTATGAATATAAAAACTTAGCCTAATATAACACACCCTTTCGGACTCGGAGTCATTTTTATGTTAAGTTATCATGGCAAATGAGTTATTTATGTACAGGGTGCCAAAAGGCACCCTACAGTGATATTGACCCACATGTTATTCTGTGTCATTATGAAATGCTTCTACATGTACTCAAGGTTAAGCGGTGTGAAAATCCTTGTTTGAAGCCTTTACATCAGGTTAGGGGGTGTTTTGAGGAGTTTCTTTATGGCTAATGACTTTCCCCCCGCTAATGTCTGCTCACCACGACAACTCAGAAATGATGAAATCTGTACTTTTTCTATTTTTGCTCGTATGACTCATCTATAAGAATATATGACTCATAAATATCCTCAATCTGACTGTTAAACCAGAGTGTTCCTGTTTTTGCACCTAGTTAACATTAAAGGACACACGTCTAACACAACAATAACGGTGTTGTCTCGGTGGATGTTTCACTTCTGGAGAAGCTCATGCAGATGCAGAAGTTTGACAGCACACACTTCACATTATCAACAGAAACCAGCTGAGGCGTAAATGTTCTGCTACTGGAAAACCCTGAGAAAAATCACACATATATACATGCGATCGATGTAAACCTTGTTCAGGCAAGGGACCCTTTAATTGGTGAATGGAGCAGGTGCCTTTTACATTTTACTCATTGTATAATAGATAGGTGTCAGAACATGGCCATTCCCCCAAATGGCTTAATTATCATAGAAAAGAACAAAGTCAGCAGTTTCAGTGTTTCTACACCATTTGAGACGATCACATCCTGAGCAAATGCTCATGTAGAATGGAAACGGATGTGTGAAACTGAGAGCCATCACAGACGATAAGGTGCCTGGACTTCATTAACATACAGACACAACAGGAAAAACTGCTTTTATTGGGGGCAGAAAACTGAAACAGGATGAAAGGCTTAGGTCCCTTGAGTTTAGGATGTTTGGGGTTTATTCAGCTGCTACTTTGTTACTGCTATGCTGCAATAAACTTCATCATTGAGGTCTTCAATCAAAGTCTTCATCCTTTTTGTCTTACAGTATAATATATTTTAACATGGGAGGGACATGTACATATGTGTTATTTTAGTATTATTTATAATCTGTTTTTGTATGTGGGTCAAAGACGTTAAGATGTCCGCATCAAAAGAAATTTACAAAAGTGATTTTATGTCCATAGAAAACACATTAAATGTAAGTAAAGTGTCTACTTTTAAGTTTTCAAATAGGTTTTGGGAGAATAAAATGTCAAAATTTGGTTGAAATAATGTTACATTGTCATTCAGTGTAACACAATATTTATGTAAAAATTCAAACAACATGCTTATTCTGATGTTTACATATTAAAATATATAAAGGAATAAGGGAGCATATTAAATTTGATTGTGTTTTCAATGAGTAAAAAAATTCTTACTGACAAATGGGCAAAACCTGTATGAAAAATGTATGATATTTATTTTTTGCTCAGAAAAACAAAATTGTAATTAAATTAAACAGACAATTTTAATTTTTGGGGGGGGGGAAACAACAACAATTTAAAGCAGTATTACACTTAATTGTTTTTATGCTTAAACCCTTTTTCGTCTTTGACCAATGTATAGCTTTTATTTATATTTTTTTATTTTATATTTTCAGTTTTAGTTTTAGTTTATGTAGTTTTAAATACTATTTTATTATGTATTAATATTATTTAATTAGCTTTTATTTATATATTTTAATTTTTTTATTTCGTTTTTCATTTTAATTGTAGTTTATGTTGTTTTATTTTAGTATGTATTGATATTTTTAATAACCTTTTAATTACTTATATAATTAAATTTTTTATTTACAGTTTTCATTTTCATTTTATTTTTTATATAGTTTAAGTTTTTAAATGCTTTGGCATTTAAAAAAATAAAAAATAAAAATGTCTTTCTTTCTGCCTTTCTTTCTTTTGAATTTCAGCTTTAGCTATAGTAACTTTAACACTTCGGTTATATGCCATGGCATCTATTCACAAACAATTTTATTTGTTTGTTTTAGTTAACAACACCATATAACACTAAATGAAGTGGGAGATAGTTATGCATATTGTGCCTCCACTATTTATTTTATTTATTTATTTAGTCATTTAGCAGACGCTTTTATCCAAAGCGACTTACAAATGAGGACAATAAAAGCAGTCAAAACTAACAAAAGAGCAACAATATATAAGTGCAAATGACAAGTCTCGGTTAGCCTAACGCAGTACACGTAGCAAGGTGTGTATATACGGGAAAACGCGGACTGATAAGAGAACATTTGATTTATGAATGGCGAGGAGGAATATACAACACCCCGAGCAAAGACGACATCTAATTGGTCATTCATAAAGCCAGTCACTTGCTTCATTCCTGAATGAATTAGTAGTTCGAACAAATCAATTGAATGAATGAATCGGTGATAAACTCAATGATTTGCCGCCACCTACTGGCAGTTTTACTTTCATTTTTAAAGGATCTTTTCTGTTATTTAATTAGTTTAATATTTCTATATTCAAAATTTTATATTTAAAATATTAACCTCAACATGAATTTATGGAAGGCTAATATTTGATCAGAATTTTTGATTATTGATTAAAAGGTGCTCCTGAAATTTTTGACTGTGCTCCTAAATTTATTTTAATTTTAAAAGAAAAGTACGCGTAGAGCCCTGTTTAACCACTTTTTATTAATTAAAAAATTTAGAAATTCTCTCAAATTTAAGTATTTTACAAGAATTACAGCAAAAACCAGTTTGATGCAAGAATATATATTTTTATTAATATTTGAGAAATTGTATTTGAATATTACCAGTGTGAACTCCGTTGACTTCAATGGATATATCTTCCTTTGTGTTCCACTAAGGAAAGAAACATGTTTGAAACAACTCGAGAGACTGAATGACGACTCAATTTTCATATTTAGGTTGACTGTCCTTTAAATGCCAGTAAATCAGGGTAATAAAATCACTTGGGAACTTAGTAAAAATCAGAATGCGTGACGGGAGTTACTGAGGAGAAGACAAAACCATGTCAAAACTACACCATGAGTCTTCCAGTCAACATTAATGAAGAGGATTGCAGCCAGTAAGACAACATTGGATATCCTGATAGCAGAGAACCGGCAGGGACACGTTGAGACAAGTTATTGATATCCAACACAAAATGACACAAAGTACATGATCCAAAATTGGCAGGACATCTAGATTTTTTGCTGCCAACTGGCGTTTAATTAAATAGGGGAAATCTGGTTTGCGCAATGCAGGGCACATCCATAACCATCAAATAACCAAGCAAGAGCGCATGCAGGGTGGCTGTAGGTCTATAATAAGGAACAGGTCGGAAATCCAGGCCACGCTTTTGGGTTAGAATGGCCTGTGCAAAGCCCAGATCCAACACACGGAAAGGCTATCGTAGCTGAACCTATAAAGCAGAGGTTGTGTTTGAAGATCAGAAAAAACTCCAACATGAAACAGCCAAAGACATCATACATGAGTTTGATACCGATGCCTTCTGAGATAAGGAAATGCTCTGGTATCCACCCAAACAGTCACACCACGGCTAAAAACTATATTGTATCCGTTTCCTTGAAGGAGGGTGAGGCACATCCTGAATGACATTAAAGTTGATGTCTCAAAAGCCAAAGTAAATAAAACACTAAATAGATTTTCTGAAGAAAACATGAGGGGCACTTATGTATCCGAAACTTTCTGCCAACACGGTTTCTGAGGTATTCAGACTTTTAGTGTGGTTAATGTTAGGCCAGCAACTAAAATAAGGTGACCTGTTGCATGAAGCCGGTTTCGGGTTTTACCCAGGTAAGTTTGCGTTTAGTTTGAGCAAACTCTGAGTTTTGAGGCTTAAAAAGGTGGGTTGGTTTTGAGCAGGTTTCGTCTGCATTTTTGTATGTTTTTTAAAATGTTGTGGGTTACATATACTAATAATAATGAACAATAATTTAACAACAACAACAATAATAATAATGATATACAATTCTCCAAAAAGCACTCTATGACAAATAGTAAACAGTAACCATTGCAAATAGCGAACAAATCAAAACAATAATATATTACAAAATAATTATTTTACAAAATATGAGAACCTATATAAAACGGCACTATGAAGTAATATTAATTAAATATTACATATTTAAATATATATTTTATATTTAAAAAAAATTAAAAATTATATTTGTAAAAATTATAAATATACTTAAATATTTTTCTTAACAGATGACATTTTTAAACAATTATTTTTGTAATTAATTTTCACACATTTTGTATATACTGTAATTACAACTTCAGATGTTATTTTATGTTTGTGCTTTTGGAGATGAATCTTTATCCCTAATTATGCCTAAGATTTTGCTTTTTAGGCTCATTTTGAGCAGAAAGTATGTGCATTCTGCAAACACTGCAAGTGTAAATGTTGAGGTGGATTTTTTTTTATTTTATTCATTTGGAGATGAACATTAACCCACATGGATGAGTTAAGATATGTTTGTGCTTTACTGTCAAAAGTAAGACAGACAGCAGGCATCCCCAGGTCTCTTTTCTCATCTTCACCTTTCATCCGTGGTTATGATGGAAACATCTTCGAGCGCCGGTTGTTCTGTTGACACAGCTTTGTCCTTGTGTTTAATGGTTTCCCGCAGCAGATGTCAGCTGGCTGACACACATGAAGATCCATACGGCACGTTTAAGAGTCCAGTCTGTCATCTTTATGTTAACTGTTGCTTGGAAACAGCAGCGTTTTCTGTGCTGATGAAAAGCATTAGAGGAAGACAAATGACAGTTATGCAAGCGTTCGGTCATTAAAGGGGAGGCCTCGAAATAAAACGACAAGATTAACTAGATTTCCACAGGTGTTTCTTCTCGGTGTTCTTGGCTGAAAAACATAATTTTACAGAAGCCATATGCAGCTTCTTTTAAAATAAAGAGAAGTAAAACCACTTGAGATAAAGTGCTTTCATGAACATGTTTAACTGGCCACAAACAAGAAGTAAGAATACAATTCCTTTAACTTGTAAAACATGGAAGTGGTAAAATACTGAGAAATTGTGCAATAGGTGAACCGAGACGGAAGCCGGACGGTCGCATGAAAAAGTACAGAGAGCTGTGGCCAGCATTAAATATCAAATCTGTTTTTAAGGAATTTAGGAGAGTGGCAATTGAATATTTATCACAATTATGATTTTATTGCAAAAACCACATTCACAAACCATGAAAGACATTTGGTGCAAATTCAGGAAGGTTATCAACCAAATGCTAATGATACACAGCAGCCTGGATAGCATCCAATGGTTTCACAAGAAAACTGATACGCATATAGAGAATGTGCTTGATACATCAGAGCTATCAGGTCTAGTGCATGACAAAAACACTGAAACAGCAGTCAGACAAACACTTGATAGTGTCTACAACAGCACACACACATACCGCTTCCTTTAAAGGGGTCATAGAAGAAATATCAACTTGATGCAGACATACTGCAAAATGTAGCTCTCAACATTTTTTGACAAATCTATCCAAATGTGTCCAAATGCTCATGTTTATATATGAAGAGTGCGTTTACATCGTCTTAAAGGCACAGCACGGAAATATTGCAGATGAATTTCCCCATGGAGAAAAAATAAATAACAAATGCAAGATATGACCGCTTTAAAGGATTCACAAAATTATTCCTAGACATTCCAGATAGACGACTAAACAAATGAAAACACACTGGGCCGAATTCACAAAACATATTCTTCTTAACTTAAGAAAAAAAAAGTTTAGAATATTTTGTAAAATCTTCTTATGAATGTTATCTTTTTTCTTATTACAAGCTTAAAAAGAAATAAAATTCTTGAAAAAAAATGTAAGATCAAAAAAGTTCTTTAAAGTAACTTCTTAAAAACAAAACGTCGAGTGCTGAACTCCGATCAAGCCTGTGGCAACGACAATATTGTATGTGCTTTTTCAGATAAGAACAACATCTGCTTAAGATTTATTTGAACACAATTACAAACTTCTTAGAATTTATCATTTGAATTTTCATAGTTTTCAAGAACTGCACATTTTTCAACATTTTACAAACTTAGAATTTATCTGAACTATTTTCATGTTTTTCAAGAATTGCACATTTTTTCAACATTCTTGTCTTAGAATTTATCATTTGAATTTTTTGAATTCTTATGTACTTAGAATTTTTGTTAATTTTTTCAAGAACTGCACATTTTTTCAAGATTCTTATGAATTTATTATTAGAATTTTTGTAAATTGGTTCAAGAATTGCACGGTTTTTAAAACATTCTTATGCACTTAGAACTTTTTTAATTTTTTCAAGAATTGCACATTTTATCAACATTCTTGTCTTAGAATTTATCATTTGACTTTTTAGAATTCTTATGCACTACTAAGAATTGCAAATTTTTTCAAGAATTGCAAATTTTTTCAAGATTCTTATGAACTTACTAGAATTTTTGTAAATTGTTTCAAGAATTGCACTTTTTAAACATTCTTATGAACTTCTTAGAATTTATCATTAGTATGTTTGGATTTTTTCTCAAGAATTGCACATTTTTCAACATTGTCTTAGAATTTATCATTAGAATTTTTAGAATTCTTATGTACTTAGAATTTTCATAAATTTTTTCAAGAATTGCAAAGTTTTTCAAGATTCTTATGAACTTCTTAGAATTTATTATTAGAATTTTTGTAAATTGTTTCAAGAATTGCACTTTTTAAACATTCTTATGAACTTCTTATAATTTATCATTAGTATGTTTGGATTTTTTCTCAAGAATTGCACATTTTTCAACATTGTTTTAGAATTTATCATTAGAATTTTTAGAATTCTTATGTACTTAGAATTTTCGTAAATTTTTTCAAGAATTGCACATTTTTCAAGATTCGTATGAACTTAGAATTTATAAGAATTTTTGTAACTTTTTTCTTAAGATTTTTTGTGAATCCAGCCCACTGTCATATAGTTTGTGCATGTTTGTTACAATGATTAAATAAGCACCAAATCATAAGTGCTCAACCGTCTAATCTTATAAAATTCCTCTAAACATCAGTTTCATACATGCTAGACTAACGTGACAATAAAATCTGCAGATCTCAGGGAAATCTCATGTGCTTTTTGGCTGACAGATGCAAATAACACTGCACAAGCCTCCTTTACGTTAAATATTACTGAGTATGAATATGAGGATCACAGACCCCAGCGCTGTCCTCCACAACAAGACCATTCAGTACAAATGCACAGGTCACGCGACATCCACCTGTCCTAACATAACCAACATATGCAGACATATCCAACAGTGTGTGCAAATGAAACACTGAAGCTTTGGTGTATTGCACATTCATCAGACCGTCCCGCTGCAGCAGTGCATTCTGGGTATGAGTGCGTTTGACTGGGGAAGTGCATTTTGAGACAAAGTCTCACTGAGAAAAAAATATTTAAACATTAAAACAAAATACCTAATTAAATGACTAATAATTCATAATAACATCATCTTAATTAATAGTTTTTTAAATAATAAGAAATATTTGAAGTTGGCAGATACACAGACACACTGTAAGTCTGCATTCAACATCGACACGCTACATATGATCACTATATCTCTATACTGGAAAGCTATTTAGTAAAATAATAATAATTATAATAATAAAATATAAATATTTAAAAGGGGTGTTGTTTATCTTCATACAGTATTTGTCCTTTGTTTGTTTTTGGCTTTTCCTTTTTTAGAAAAATAAACCCTTTGATATCAAAATAACCAGTCAATAGTCTTTCGCTTTCCTATTGTGCATGATAAAAAGCAAACGGTCATATCAAACAGGCCTGTTAGTCATATGCTAATCGTGAGCTGTTTAAATATGATCTTTTACTACTGGCCTGTAAAAGATACATGTGCAATTTCTGCAGCAAACCAAACAGAACAGCAAAAACAGTGACAATGCACAATCTTCGGTTGGGTTTTAGTCATCAACCACTGTTTGGACAAACTGGTAGCGTCTGCTGCTCAGACTGAAATTCTGTTTGGTGTTGCAATAATTACACACTTTACTTTTAGCTAGGAGTAAAGCAATCATGTCCGCGAATATAATGTAGAAATCCTAGATGCCACAGAAAACAAACCAAATTTGATAAACCTAAATTTACAAACGTTCTACCATTCTGTACATTTAAATCCAACCCAACAATTCCTCTTAAAATCTTTTAGAAATAGAAACAGCCTCTGAAGAGGTTAACTCAGCACGTCAATGCCAGAGAATATTACAAAAATGGCCACATGCACACTGCAGGAGTTAGGAAGTGACAAGTGCTGTTATTTGTGGGAGTGAATCACATGTGTATGAATCACGAAGCTTGACTTCAGAATGGAACACTAGCTCACTGCATACTGAAAACCGTAAAAAGTATACACTTTATACTGACAAATGTTTATAAACATAGCATGTGAAAAAGATTACAATGCTACATTTCTGTCAAATGACAGAGAGTGGCATCCATGATATTACGGTATATAAACAAAAACGTTCATTTAACAATATTGATTAAATGTAGTGTAAAATATCTTAAACTTCATCAACATTGACAATCCAAGTGCCTGGAATCAGTTGTTGTCCATTTTAGTATGGAGTCCAATCAAATAATTAATTAATAAATACATTTTTATTTTTTTATTGTTTTTAAATAAAAATGCTTTTGATATTAAAATCATAATATCAATCAAGCATAGCACTGTGGGATACCGTAATGCATGCAGTGTGCTCTATATTATATTTTCAAAAAAATCATACCATTCACCATTTTTTGCTTGCAATAATATTAAGTCAGGAGGAGGATTCTGATTGGCTGTCAATATTAATTTTGAAACCAAAAATATTTATTTATGCAAAAATAGGAAAATATCCTTTTGAAAGTGATTCCAAGGATGATATTGTGCTATTCTCATAAAATTACCATTCATTATATTTTTACTTAATGTTATGCTTTTGGATTTTTATATTTTGACAATGAATTGCAATAGAAACTTAATTATACAATTAAAATGTATGTAAAAAATGCCTTATGTGCAATTTAAATATTTATATATGACTCAGTTTTTGACTGTTGAATATTAATTAAATACATTTAAATCATTCAATTCAATTTTAATTCAATTTTATTCAGTTCAATTAAAAAAAAAATTTGGGACCCCCTCGAAAATGAGATGGAAAATCTCAAGGGGTTATCCCTTTAATAAATTCAGTTCAATTGATTATTAAATAAACTTTCAGTGTTTCGACTAAATGAAAAACTAAATTTGGTATCATACTTTCTGTAAATAATTCATTTTGGTGCATCACTAATAGTTATTATTTTGCGTGTGAATGGGCCTTTAGTTATTATTGACATTCCACATTGTAATTAATTTCCAAGCTAAATGAAATATGACATGCATGCAGCTTTGAATATGACATGAAAATTTAGGTTGAATTTGAATGCAGTTGTCACTGTATTTAGCAGTGTGCATGTGGCCTAGCAGAACAGATGACAGCACTTAGTCAAGACAAAATGAGTGGAATGTATCTGCGTTTGTGGCATTGTGATTCACAAACACTGCCATGACACACTGTCACTGGATACGGCTGCTGAAACACTCACCATGTCATGAGCTAGGTTTCTGGGTTCACTGTAGCGTGATTTGACACATCACATTTGTAGAGATGCAAGAATAGCGTCCTTCATACGATAAGCACTGGTGGTACTTCACAAGGAGCATCTGACACTGGACCATATGAACTGCTGGTTACAGCACACACAAACCACTTTACACACTCAAAGCAAATGTAGGGCGCATTCATTGATGCATTACGTATATTCATTTTGGAATATCCTGGTGTATACTGGCAGTGATCCCATAGGGAAGTTGAAACAATCAAAACTTTCCAAAATTACAGCGGAAACATCCTTCGTAGGACCATGTGGCTTTTCCAGTCTGGTAGCACAAGCTTGGGACAGAAGACATTGAGTGCAATAAAGCAAGAGGAAGCGGACAAGCAAGCTGTTTTTTTTGCGGCGATTGAGATCATGAGGTCAAAAAAGGAGGTTGCACACCTGTGCTGCTATTGCTCGTGTTCTTTTATTGTCCCGCTGCGGTCCTGCTCCGTTTATGGCACTTCAAGACTTCACATTGTCCTGTTCTGGACCGGACTGCAGTTCAACGTCGGACAGGACGAGCTCCACTGGCATGATGAGTGAGGTGTCTGAATCTGCGCTCATGGACGGCTGGTGCTCACCTGAAACAACAAAAAAACATTCAGGACGTATGTGAGAACCAATGCTGTTTTAGCACCAAACCTGGTGAGAGGTGTTGTTTTTGAATCGGAATGAAAACGTTAACAAGATTCGTATGGAAGCTTGTTTCTGCCATTGAATAAGAAATAAAAATTACAATTACGCAATTGAAATGGTGCGATATAAATGAGCAATTCTGAGAAAAAAGTCTGAAATTGTGAGATATAAACTCAGAATTGCAAGATATGAACTTGCAATTTTGAGAAAAAGTCAGAATAACGAGGTATAATCTCAGAATTGCGAGATACAGACACGTAATTGAGAAAAAGTCAGAATTGCGAGATATAAACTCGCAAGTTTGACAAAAAGTCAGAATTGCGAAATATAAACCCAGAATTGTGAGAAAAGAACACGTAATTTTGAGTCAAAATTGCAAGATTTAAACTCAGAATTGCGAGACATGAACTCGCAAGTTTGAGAAAAAGTCAGAATTGCGAAATATAAACCCAGAATTGCGATATGAATTTGCTATTTTGAGAAAAAAGTCAGAATTGCGAGATATAAACTCAGAATTGTGAGAAAAGAACACGTAATTTTGAGAGTCAAAATTGCAAGATTTAAACTCAGAATTGCGAGACATGAACTCGCAAGTTTGAGAAAAAGTCAGAATTGCGAAATATAAACCCAGAATTGCGATATGAAATATGAATTTGCTATTTTGAGAAAAAAGTAAGAATTGCAAGGTAAAAACTCAATTTTGAGAAAAAGTCAGAATTGCGAGATATAAACTCAGCTTTGCAAGATATAAACTCGCAATTTAAAAAAAAGTCAGAATACCGAGATATAAACTCAGAATTACGAGAAAAGAACACGTAATTTTGAGAAAAAGTCAAAATCACAAGATTTAAACTCAGAATTGCGAGATTTGAACTCGCAAGTTTGAGAAAAAAGTCAGAATTGCGAGATATAAACTCAGAATTACGATATGAACTCACAATTTCGCAAGATATGAACTCAGAATTACAAGAATTGAACATGCGAGTTCATATCTCAGACATCGGAGTTAAAATCGTGCAATTCTGACTTTTTTTGTCAAAATTGCGAGATTTAAACTCAGATGTGCTAGATATGAACTAGCAAGTTTGAGAAAAAAGTCAGAATTGTGAGATATAAACTCAGAATTGCAAGATATAAACTCGTAATTTTGAGAAAAAAGTCAGTTACGTGACATAAATTCAGAATTGTGAGATATGAATGCATAATTGTGAGATAAAGTGTTGCGAAAAGAATTAAGAGTAAAGAATTGCGAATTATTAACCCAGAATTGGATAGGAATGTGCAATTTTGAGAAAAAAAGTCAAAACTGCGAGATAAAAACTCAATTTTGAGAAAAATTCAGATTTGCATGATTTAAACTCAGAATTGCAGGTCATAAAATTGCAATTTTGACAAAAAAGTCAGAATTAAAAGATATAAACTCAGAATTGCCTTTTTATTTTTGTGAAATAAAGTTGCAATTAATGTTTTTCAGAGATTTCAGAGCTTCGGTTGAGGAAAAAATGGCTTGGAACAGTACACAAGATACATGGTGAGGTTTTATGGTGTTTTTTGTTCTGTCTGGAGTTTGACAGACTTATTTACAGTGAACGGCAGCAGACCGAGGTAACAAATCTAGTCTCAGAAGCTAACCAAAGGCCTGATATGGGCTACAGACGCAGCACAGGATCAGAGAAGAGCTGCGATGGAGAACCAGGACAGGCTGTGCTTTTATTTGCTGCCGGTACCAAAAAATGACCTAAATATGTGAGAGCAGAAAGTAGATCACATACAAGATCACTGGAACAGACTAAAATAATCAAATCCACATTCAAGAGATGTGTAGGTCAATGTGAGAGAGGGCAATTTCACACTGGAACTCTTTCACACTCTATTTTGCTGAAACGTCTTGAGCAGTATGTAGGCATCAGGGGAATAGCTTTAAACTGGTTTGCGTCCTATCTTGAAGGGAGAACAATTTCTGTAGAAATTGATAACATCACTTCCTCTTCTGCTGCATGTAAATGGGGTATCCCACAGGGATCCGTTTTAGGCCCTCTTTTGTTTTCTCTCTATCTTCTTCCTTTGGCTAATATTTTTAGTAAGCATCAGACGTCGTATCATTGTTATGCAGATGACATACAGCTTTATCTCCCTGTTAAGTCTGATGAGAATACGCCTCTTCAGCCATTATTTGACTGTTTTAATGAAGCTAAAAGTTGGATGGCGGATAACTTCCTTCAATTAAATGACTCTAAGACTGAAGTGTTGGTTTTTGGACGGCCTGAATGTGTAGCCATCCTTTCCGAAACTCTGCATCCTATAACTAAAACTGTAGGCACTTGTGTTTGGAATGTGGGCATTATTTTTGACCCAGCTCCCAAATTTGATAAACAGATAAATTCAGTTGTTAAGTCAGCATTTTTTCGAACTACAATTCCTTTCTAAGCATTTCTTATACAGATCCTTGCATTATATGGAAAAATGTATTTATTAGGATAATAATTCCATTTTGATGGATTCCTCTTTTGAGTTTCATTTTATACAGTAACCGAAAACCCCACTGAAATAAGAAAGTGAAGGTCCCACTTCACTAGAAGTGAATAAGAAGATTGTTCCCACTTCTTTGAAACGATGAATTTCTATACAACTGTAAGGACGTTTAGAAAAAAATTCATTTTACACAGACTACACTCAGAAATAGCAATTCCACAACCAGAAAAATGTATATTCAATATTCAATATGAAAATGACCATTGATTGCATGAACTCCAGCCCTGGAAATCCCCATTTTAAAATTTCCTACTGAAAATTCAGCTTTGCATAAAAAAAATAAAAAAAATAATAATAATAATAATAATAATAAATAAATAAATAAAGTACATATATTTAAATAGAAAAATAGAAAAATTATTAAAATTAAAATTATTTAAAAGTTATTTAAAATTGTAATACTATTACGCAATATGAATGCACAAAATTAATCAAATAAATGCAGCCTCGGTGAGAAAAGGGACTTCTTTCGAAAACTAATTAATATCTTACTGACTCCAAACATTTGCATGTCAGCATGATGGTTATTCAATATTCATATATTATTTAGATGTTACACATTACTTTTATTTTTCTTATTTTCATAAAATACCTTGAGAAAAACAAAACTTCTTTTCCAAACAAAAGGTTTAAGTCAAGACAAGTTGTTTTCTTGATAATGCATAGACTTGTGTACTGCTGCGAGTTACATGACGGTTCATCCATACTCACTGCTGGCGATGTGACGGCTCTCTCCAACCTGCGGGAAGGCATCCATCTCGTGGTAAATGTGTGGCAGGCCTATTGTCCTGACAGCTGGGTCCAGGACCACCGAGCTCTCGCCCACTGAGACCTCACTAGCGCCTGTCACAGGGTTGGTGGGCGGCCCGCTGACGGACATCTCATAATCAGGAGGGATGTCATCAGAACAGTCTGTATTGGTCTGTTTGAACGGCAAATTACAGCGTTATGAAGAACAAAACACAAGGTTACATGCAAGTCTCGTGGATAGAGTAGCTTCTACTTTTACCGGGATGCCCAGGGCCTTAAGGATGTTCATTTTGCACATGGGACAGGTTCTGTGGTCCTGCAGCCAAGGGTCCACACAATTCTTATGGAAGACATGACTGACAACAACAACACCATAGTGACATTAAACAGTCAGAGACACATTTTACACAAAAACACTGTCTAAACATTTTAATTTAATTTTTAATGCATGTTAACCACATTAATATGGACATTGTATTGGCTATTTTAGCAAATAACTTAAATAAATAAATAAAAAAACACACAAAATAAATAAAAATGATACATTATTGGCTGAACAACAGATCAACCAGTTTTTAATGTCTTTAGATGCCTACAGACTGATAAGTGTTAATTTTGAACCAATTGATATTAAGCAGCAATGATTTTTAATTTTTACGTTTTGACTCAATAATTAAATCATAGACAACAAAATAAAAAAATTAAAAAAGAATTAAATACTACTTAATAATCTCTGGTGTGACGGTCAAAAAGTATATGTTTTTTTTTTTTGTAAATACAATTATTTAATTAAAGACCGATGCATTAAGACAAAGTGTCTGGAGTAGCTGTGCAACATTTCAATAATAGAAATGTGGCGTCTGTTGATCCCACAGATACTTCCAGTTTCAGCATTTTCATCGATTATAAATGAAGTGCTCTATTTTCATCCAGTGTAGACATAATGTAAGCAATGCTTCATACTGATGCTGCACTATTGCGAAAAACATTTAAAGTTTGACTTTCACAGATTAAAACTGAATGGCTTTAGAGGAGGAGCTCATTTAGTTCAATAGTCTTAGGTTGAACTTCAATACACGACAGTATCACTAACTTCGCTAATGATGAATTACTTACAGTTTCAAGCCTTCTATTTCTCTGAGAATCAGAATTCGGCATTTCAAACTACTTTGCAGATGTCTTGTAATGTTTGTGTGAAATCTTACCGACATGGCAGTATCCTGACAACATCATTAGGTTTGTAGTCTTCAATACACACAGCGCAGTTATCAAAGCCCCACTCGGTTTCCTAGAAACAGCGGGTCGATAAATAATACTGTATGTGTACACTTCCATGAGATCTCCATTAGAGCTAAAGCAGCAGACAGGAACATACAGCCATAAAACACACCAGTCAGACTACAGATATCACACATTTCGATCGTTTATCTTCAAAAGTGACACAATCCATTTTACACTTTAAAAAATCTGAGGTCAGAAATTAATACTTTTATCCAGCAAGGACACATTAAATCAAATGTGATGGTAAAGACATTTAGAATGTTACAAAATATTTCGATTTCAAATAAATTCTATTTGTAACTTTCTTTTCATTAAAGGATTCGAAAAAATGCATCACAGTTTACACAGAAATATGAGGCAGCGTGCTTTTATCAGAACTATGGCATTATTCCTTTGAGTGAATTGCTTAAAACATTTCACAAAACTCAAATACCAAGACATCTGCCAAAAAACACACAACGAACCGAACCTTGTCACCCTTCCTGATGGTCCGCACTTGTAACTTGCTTATGGCCTTTTTTGCAGCATCGCCCAATCGCCTCTGCAAAAGACAAGAAGCATGCTGCACTGAAATGTCGGATTTCTGATTTTTCTTTGCTGTCTTAATGCATGCTGTGTAAAATACAAGCGTGACTGTACTGCACCTGGTTGTGGTCGCGTGCGTTTGCGTAGCGGAAGCGCTGGATGTAGTAGAAGACCAGCCAGGCCAGAGAGATGATCATCAGGATGATGAAGGAGATGGAGACGAACACCACGGAGGTGCGGCTGACGTATTTCTGCAGGTTGCGCGTGCCGATGGTGATGTGCATGGTCACGGTTATGTTCTTCTCCAGCAGGGCCACGATCTCACGACCTTTGGGCTCGGGGATCATGATCGCCACCACATCGCCGGTACCTAAACCGATGATGACGGGTTCAATTCTCAAATGATTGACGCAGATGACATACTTCACCAGCAAACAGTCAGCGGTTCACTGTCATGCCGTGTCAAATCTAGCCAAGCTCTACTCTAGACTCTGCTCGAGTCGTTTGATCTCTAGAAATCTCTGGAAAAGCCTTCGCTTGCATTTCCTGGACAGATCTGCAAAGCTGATGTAACTAAATACAGAGAACAAACACATAGGCTGGTCACGTACCTTCCTTAAACTGATACCATTAACAAGACATACTTCATTTGGCTTGATTCTGCTTCACAGAAAATGAAGAAACAGAATAAATAAAGAAAACTCATCTTTTTTTGTGTTATTAAGAGTATTTCCTAAAACTAATACTTAATATCACCACATTTTGCTATAAGTTTGATTGCATCATATAATAATTGCTGTTAACAGTGTTCATCGTCTGTTTGATTACGTCTTTAATAGATTTTTCCGTACATTTCTGCCATATGTTTATTAACTGACAGTCACCACTGATAAGCTACCACTAAATATTGTAGAAACTTAATTTGCTTTAAAGTTGCTTTGCAACGATTTGTATCGTGAAAAGCGCTATACAAATAAACTTGAATTGAATTGATATTGAATAAAGTCTGATATTTTCAAGTGATAATATTTCAAGATGTTGTTTTAGTATTATTGAATTATTTTTATATTTATAATATATTATATATATATATATATTTTTTAAATATTAATATTTTCAGTTAGTATTTATTTTATATCGTCAGTTTTCATTTTAATTTTAGTTTAAGGCTTTTATGTGCATTACATTCCTTTATTATTTTAATTTCTGTTTTAGTTTTTGTCCCGTTAATACTTCAACTTCCTTTATTTCACTACTTAGTTGCCAAGAACACATTTAATTTTTTTATTTTTAAGTTTAAGTCTAACATTTATGTTTTATTTTATTTCAGCTTTATTTCAGTTAACAAAAATGATTTTTAATAATCAGACTTCTTTAAAAAACATACAAAGAAACAAACTAACTAAAAACAGGTACAAATAGGAGACTTTTAACATATTTCAAAAACAGTCCTCCTGAAAAAAAAAAAAGGAATGAATGAATAAATAAATAAATAAAAATATTAATTTATTTACTCTTAATTTACTCTATTTGACAGACAGACATACTTTATTTATTTAATCATTCATTAATTGATTCATTAAATAAATAAAGTATGTCTGTCTGTCAAATAGACTAATAGCGTAATCAAAAAATGTATCAGACCCACATATAAAGTCAGTTTTTCAAAACAATTGTAAAACTGCACTAGAATTTCATAATAGTTAATGTTTCAGTTGAACCTAATTTTACGCATTACTGTATGCTTAAAAAAACATATTGTTTTGTTGTTGTTGTTAGATATTTACTGGATTTTGCATTTAAACTATTTAGTGTGTTTTGCTCATTTCAAGAGGGGCAGTTTTCCATCACCTGATGTTTATCATTTGAAACGGAAGACTTCACACATCTCAGCTAAGCTCTGGGCTTCAGACATTCTGGACTCTGAACTTCCGCTTCGCATCTGAGAAAGCCAGTCACTTCATCCTCAAAATCAGCACAAGCTGAACTGAGTTGTAATGCAGCCAGACGGTGCATTTGATTAAAGCATGATAAACATTAACATCTTACGTCTGAGCTGAAGAATTCAAGCACATTCAGATGGGATGAACTCTGACATACTTACAGTGAGTTTCCCACAACAGCACCATTTCAGATCTCTGATTCCCACAGCAACAACAACAATGTAAAACCCCAGGCCAATTTCTGGTCCCTCCTCATGCACATTTCCATTACTCAATGTCAACAAAGAAACCAAAAATAAAACTATGAAGAATGCACTTGACCAGTGCTGAGTACCACCAGCCCTCTCCATTTACAAACAAGGAACTGGCTGAGCTCAGGATTTGAGAGATGAATTACTGCGCTGCATAGTTCAGGATACAGTGATTAATGTTAATGTTAACACTTTTTTGGAGCTTCATCAATAACAACATGACAGCAGCAGGTCAGCAGATCAAAACTATGCATGAATGTAGTCAGTTTCAGACTCTGACCCACTTCAACCCTTAAATGATAAACATTTGAACATTTTAGAGGCTAAATAGGGAGGTTAAATGGGATAGTTCACCCAAAAAAAATTCTGTCATCATTTACTCACTCTCAAGTTGTTCCAATCTGTATGAGTTTCTCTCTTCCGTTGAGCACAAAAGAATTTGATGGTACCCAATGACTTCCACAGTATTTCTTTCCCTACTATGAAAGTCAATGGGAGGCTTCTTCAACTACTTGGCATTAACACACCATCTTTATCTCTTTTAGTAGAACTTCCCTGCTGCAAATGTTGTTTCTGAGGATTCCTAAGGATTTCTTCATGAACTGGTTGTCTAATAAACCCGGCATTGCATATTCCAAATATTGCTGGCTTTTTGAGTAAATGCTTTTGTTTTGTTATTTTTATTTATTTATTGCCAATATGTACAAAATGCTTGAGTTGTAATGCAAGCATACACTGTAAAAAATGACCATGAATTTAACGGTAAAATACTGTAAATATGCTACAGTAAAAACCTGTTAAATGGTTAACGGTAAATTCCCCTACTATATACAGTGAAAAACTGTATTGGACATTACATGTAATTTTACGGTAGTATACCATTTTTGGAAGTGGAAAAAAAACCCTGTATAATTTACAGTGAATAACCGTAAAATTGACATTCCCAGAATTCCCTGCATTACATTTCAAATTTGATGTTTTTTTTGTTGAAATAACTATGTTTCTTAGTTTTCTCTTATCAGTTTTGTATATTAGGGTTGTGTGTAACACCTAATGTTCTTAAATGAATGTTTATTGCATTATTTCAGTTTCATGTGTGTTACCCAATAAACAGAATAATTTCATTTTGAGAGAACTTTACTGCCTATTATCCAGCATTGCTTATTTCAAAGCTAAAATACAGTTTACAAGACTCATGTAGTGATGAATAAATGATGACAGAAAAATGTATGGGTGAACTGTTCCTGTAACATTGGAAAAAACACAGCAGCTTTAACCATCATATGCAGAATAATCTGTCTGGATAATGTCTGACTGCTAGCACTCAAAAACCACAAAGAATTAATGAAACGAAGGGACAAGAGACAAGAAAGCGGTGGGGAAGTGAGAGAAACAGAGAGAACAACAGGCACTCTTGATCAGACACAACAGCATGTCCTGACCATGAGTTCTGCAAATGCAAGAGAGATTCTTGTGGTTGAAATGGTTTGAGCAATATAACAACCCCCACTAATGTTACCAAACCGAAACACGCACAGACAAGATCTTTGAGAAAGTTTAAAATGAATAGTTCACCCACAAATGCAATTTAACTGAAAATTCACTCACCCTCAGGCCATCCAAGATGTAGAGGAGTTTGTTTCTTTGGAAAATTTAGCGTTCCATCACTTGCTCACCAGCGGATGCTCTGCAGTGAATGGGTGCCGTCAGAATGAGAGTCCAAACAGCTGATAAAAAAATCACAATAATCCAGGAGTAATCCATAATAATGCTTCCTCCAGTGAAAAAGTCCATCCCCTGTTACTCTCTCACATCAAAATCCACCAAAATATTTGTTGAAAACCGTTTTAGCTTGTAAACAGTGATGATATGACTTTTTTAATGGAGAAAGCAATATTATGCATAGAGAACTCGTATTTTTCCAGAAGCAATGATGGTCTAGACTCTGGAGTGGTCTCAGTTACTTGTGGATTATTGTGATGTTTTTATCAGCTGTTTGGACTCTCATTCTGACGGCACCCATTCACTGTAGAGGATCCATTGGTTCCTGATGGAATGCTAACTTCCTCCAAATCTGTTCCCATGAAGAAACAAACTCATCTATATCTTTAATGTATTAATGAGTTTTTAATGTTTAATGAGTTTGGGGAGAACATGAGCTTGACTGTCATGATGATAACAACAACAACAACAACAACAACAACAGACAAATGTCCCAAAAAAAGCCTCACTTTCTTTATACAAAATATATTTTTCCTTATGATTTTGGGTTGCAGTGTGACCTGGACATGTTTTTGTGAAAATCATCCATTGCTGAGAAAACACAAAACAAGCATGAAGTAACCTGCAGTGACTGCAAACGCATTGAGTAATGATGTCGCAACTCAAGTAATAAACATAATCCTTAGTTGCTTCAGAGTTAGTCAAGACAACAATCTCAGAAAATATGTGTGTAGACCAATACATTTTGATTCTTGTAATATATGAATCATACAAGTATGAGATAGTGGAGTCAAGAGAAGTGTGGACAGTTGGGAAATGTTCGGAAAGTCTGTGTAGGAGGAAAGTGAGATGTTGGGAATGTCATTAATGTGCAATAATATGCCTTGTTTTTAGCATGATAGTTTTACTTTTTTATGCATTACAACAATATAATTTATTGTTGTGAAAACAATGTTAAAAAGCAATGCAATAAATAAATAAAGTAACTAATGGAACCTTATTGTAAAGTATAACAACATTTTTTTGGTGTGAAATATAATGCAATATGAAAATATTGATCCAAAGATGCAAAGGAGGCTTGATACTTTGCAAAGTATGTAAATAGACCATGCAAATCTCAAGAGTTTAATGGGTTTTTTTCACATCAGGATACAGTGCATCATAGATGTTAACTATTAATAGTGCAAACAAACTGGTCAAGCTTGAATCACACGACATGGATCATTGGCCATAATCACATGTTGGTGCATTGATGTGATATCTTTGTTATACATTAAAGGAATAGTTCATCCAAAAAGCAATTCGGTCATTATTTTATTCACCCAAATAACCATCAATAAAAGTTTCTTTATAGTTGACCCAAAATGATAATTCTGTCATCATTTGCTCACCCTCAAGTTGTTCCAAACCTGTATGCATTTCCTTCTTCTGTTGAACACAAAAGGCAATGTTTTGAAGAATGCTGGTAACCAAACAGGTGCCGGTAGCCATTTATTTGCATAGTATGAAAAAAAAAAAAAAAAAAAAAAAAAACAAAAAAAAAAAAAAAACCAAAGGGGCGGCGATGCCTTCTTGTCACCTGTATATTGTTGCAATGTGAATATTGCCTAAATAGAACTCACATTCTTCTAAATATCTTCTTTTGTGCTCAGCAGAAGAAAGAAATGCATACAGGCTTGGAACAACTTATTATACAGTGAAAGTGGGTTTATAAACTTGGAATACAGTGCACAACTTTAATGGTCAATTAATGAGCAAATGCACAAGAAAAGCATCTCATCTTACCGTGATGTGGCATAGTAATGGTCTCATTGGAGTTGCTGGAGCCCACATTGAAAATGACCACAGCGGATGCATTGAGAGCAGCAGCATATCTGATCTTCTCCCTGTAGGTGCAGTTTCCTATGGCTATCACTGCTATCCATGGGATGCTGGGATGGGGAAGGGGGAATTTAGTGTTACTGTCACACACCTGTCTGTCCTGCAGAAGAGATGGCATAAACACAAAGCCCCTGGCATCTCTTTTAGGTGAGTGCTCCCCATATCTGCCACATTCACTCTTGTCTGTCTTTATTTCAGATGTGACTGGATCCAGGTAAGTGATGTTGACAAAGGCAGTGTACCATTCCTCCTTCTCTGCCACTGTGAAGTCCAGACACAGCAAATGCACGAAGCAAAACGACAGCAGCCATGTAGACAGGGCAAGACTCCGGCAGGCTTGGGTTAGGGACATTGCCATGTTTTCAGAGATGATGCCAAACTAACTGTTTTCACGCCGGGGAACGTCTTTATCCAGCCTATTTTTCAGTATATGACTACGATCCTTGAATACGGCATCACTTGGCAACCCCACAACACAATTAAAGCGCAGTCAGACCGAAACATCTACCTGTCCATCACCGTCGTCCTTTAAAAGTGGCTTATAGATGCAGTCCACCACCATGACGTGTCACCCAGCAGCATTTGCGCTTGTTGTGACGGTGTCGGATGCGAAGGTTGCCAGATATTGTAAAAAAAAATTGACTGTAGAGGAAATATGCAGTTGTTGAATAATATCACAATATACAATGCTATATTAAGCAATAAGGGACTCAAAGAGCGTAATAAATAAATAAATCGGATTAATTGAAAGGAGAACGTTGGCGTGTGCACTGATCAGTGGAACTATGAACTACTAGCCTACTACTACACACACACACACACACACACACATATATATAAAGCTAAGCAAATAATGTAAAAAGATTGCACAATCTTTAGAAGTTTTGCAGTTGTTATAAGTTAGCATTTTTTATACTCCTTTGATTTTATTACTACTATATTTATTACAATTTTTGAGTAGAATATATGCAATATTTGAATGATTCTTCCTTTAATTTATTACTTATCACATATTGAAAAGAGGCAACGTGAAAACTTAGTGAAGCGATTTGGTAGAATATCTGGCAACCGCTCCGTTACGGACAGCGCTGGACATGTGCGTTGCCTTCCTCTGTGATGGAGTGGGACTACATCTCCTGTAATTCTTTTAAATTAACATATATATGGGTATTAATATATATAGATATTTTAATACAATTCATCTGCATCAGATTATAATCCAAACAGTTCCACCACGCAAAAGACACCTGTTAGTAAATGTTCATGGAACTGATAACTGATAAGTTTCCTTCCGGAACGATTTACCGTTACGCACGCACCGGGATCAGCTGTGATCAACTGCCTGTTTTCTACGCGATTAAACCTTTAATCTGGGTATGTTTCCTATGACAAACGTGGTCGACTATATGTTATTGAGCTGTGACTAAAACCAGACGTTTTCGTAAAAGTAACTGTTAAGTTGAGATGTTTATTAAAGTCATTAATGAGCTCATGTAAGTTCAGTGGGAATCAGCAGCGCGGAGTCACACTGTCAACAGGGCATCGCAATGTGTTTTATAGTGAATCGATAACATGTGTCACAGATTTGTGTTCTGTCTCTGTGATATTGGAGGTGGAAGATGCCTAAGAAAAAGACTGGCGCTCGTAAGAAGGCTGAGAACCGAAAGGAGCGAGAGAAACAGATTCGAGCCAATAAAGACGTTGTTGATGTGGCCAAACACCCATGCAATGCATCCATGGTAAGAGTCATCTAAAGCGTTCAATAGTGTACTGCATTGACAGATTACTATATATATATATATATATATATATATATATATATACACAAGACACATTTTCAACATAATATTGCTACATCTGGATCTTCTGAAGGCAATGAAATGACCGAAAGCATGTGATCTTCTTTTCTTTTCTGTCTATTGTAACGGTGGCTGGGAGCTTCATTATAAATGTACTGTCCTGTTACCTAAATTATTTCTTAGATGTGACTTGTTTATTTTAAAAATACAAATCTTTGGTGAATCACTATAATTTGCTGAGTATTCTCGTAATATTAGCATGTATTCCATGTGGCTAGATTATATGCATTTGCTAATTTTATCCTAAAATCTCAATCCTGTTACTCATATACTAATTTATCCTATACCTATATATAGTAACTGAGTAAAAGTAACAGGAGTGAGTAGTGTCATCAGATTTATTAATGTAAATATTAGGCTACATCCATATTTATCTAGATAAATTTGAAAATGCATCTTTTTCCCAACATTTTGGCCTTCTATCCACACTGAGACAATGCTTTTGCCCAGAGAAAACCTGTGGTTGTTCCTGCATTGCTGTTTTATATTACATTCCTTCAAGTATGACAGAAAAAAGTACTTGAAATTTCTGTCCTGTGGCAATTATGTATTAGACTCGTATATGGAAGGGCGTTTGAGTGTGAGCTGCGCTATAAGAAAACAATATCCACAGAAAAACTGAAAAGATATTATTTGTTAAGTTTATTATTTTTAAAAGCAGTTTTAATTTAATATTTTATATGTATTATTTTTTGGCTATTTCTATCGTCTCATAATCCGTCCTCTAACCCTAAACATAACCCTAACAAAAACCTCTGCAGACCACTAGATTCAAATAGAAACATGATTTGGCCTTTTTTAGCAGTGAGATCGGCTCACTAGTCAATGTGCAACACTTTCACTATATCAGTGCGGGCATTAACACCTCACATGTGTAGTCAAACCTGTATACTAATATAATGGATACTCATTCCTGTTACCCAGTTTCATTCCTGTTACTAAATATATATTTTTTCTTACTCGTATATGGAAGGGCGTTTGAGTGTGAGCTGCGCTATAAGAAAACAATATCCACAGAAAAACTGAAAAGATATTATTTGTTAAGTTTATTATTTTTAAAAGCAGTTTTAATTTAATATTTTATATGTATTATTTTTTGGCTATTTCTATCGTCTCATAATCCGTCCTCTAACCCTAAACATAACCCTAACAAAAACCTCTGCAGACCACTAGATTTAAATAGAAACATGATTTGGCCTTTTTTAGCAGTGAGGTCAGCTCACTAGTCAATGTTCAACATAATTTTTTCTTTAAGAAATAAAGTTAAACCACTAATTTGTAAATTAAGTTTGGTCTGTAATTTATCCCATTGTTTAATAAACTGCATCATAGAAAATTGATAAGCTTGAGGTTTGAGTCGCCTTTAAAATGAAAAAAAAAAAGGGTTTGTGTACTTTAGAAAAAATACACCTTGTGTAGATAAATAGTGATTTTTTTTTTATGATAAAAATAATCTTTTTTGACAATGAAACCAACAATTTCTTTCAAATAAACACCTGCCTGAGGAGAAAATGAAGGAATTTGTTGACATTAGTGGTCGACCGATATTGTTTTTCTGACAGCCGATGCTGATGCCGATATCTTGGAAAGCAGGGCGGCCGATATAAAGCCGATATAATTTTATTTAATGAATATTTAAGAAATTTGAAATCGTTTGAAAATGGATTAAATAATAAATGTGTAAAATAAACATACTTATACTTATACTTACACAAATAAATAAATATGTAATAAAAATATGATTAAAAAGGAAGTAAACACCGTAACCAACAATTGTGTGAAATTAAATGTTCATTAGACATTCAAAGATTTGTTTAAATGATATAAATGCGTATTTGCTGAATGCTGATGGCAAACAAGAAAGTATTATAATGTTTTTTCTTTCTATACTAATAATATAAAAGCAATCGTTATAATACTTTTTGTATACATTTTAATTCCTTTGTTTGACCGTTCTATCTGATTTTTAGACAGATTTTTATCCGTATTAGACAGAGCTAGCAATCAAGAGGGAGAATGCGAGCACTGTATGCTCAGGCGCTGCATTTCAAAATAAAAGTCAGACGCGCCGTCAAAATAAAATTCCCGCCTCGAACGCATCGGCCAAACAGGAAAAACTTATCGGCCATCTATTTGAAAAATGGCAAATATCGGCCTTGGCGATATATCGGTTGACCACTAGTTGACATATTTTTAAACATGTTTTTTTAAAAGACATTAGAGTTTTGGTAACAGGACTGAGAAAAATCTTCCACTTAAAAATTGTGTAAAAAAACTAAATAGTTACCCAAGATGGACTAATACATATTTTGAATAGTTAAATATGTGTATTACTAGATTCAGTCTTTAAAAAAATACAGGAAATACGTCATATAAGCAGGGCTTAAAGTTCTCCGGCACCGTGCCGGTGTTGTGCCAATTTTCGACCCCCTGCCAAATTATTGCCTCTCTTGTTGAAATCGCTATCTGATTGCCTAATCCTAACCCCACTCCTAATCTTAACCCCTCCCCCACACCTAACTCTAAACCTACCAATACTAGGGGGGTAATAATCTGGCGGGGGTCAGAATTCTGCACTCCACCGGCGGCTGTAAGGTCGAGGCGTACATCTGCCGCTTCAGTTGCATGGGCTCCGTGCTCCTCGTCCACCACAGCATCTCCGGCGTGCAGCGTTTGGCTGTGGAAAAAAGTAATCCTACATTTTAAAAAAACTTGTTGAAATCACTTTTGAGTCCATGAGTTTGCCTACCAATGGTATGAGATGAGCACAGGTTTCACTCTCAACCAAACTAATATTACTAGCCAATCAGATTTTTTTGCTGTTATAAATATGAGACAGGCATAATAGTATCCAATTGCAGAGTCGCAGCCAGTGTTGCCAACTTGGCGACTTTGTCGCGAGATTTAGCGACTTTTCATACCCACCTAGCGACTTTTTTTTCCAAAAAAGCGACTAGCGACAAATCTAGCGACTTCTTGGACAACCCTTAGCGAGTCTCTTTGACTCACTAGTACTGCCGCACGAGCGCGAGATATCGCTTACACAGCGCTCACACCTCTCTCTCTCTCTCTCGCTCTCTCTCTCTCTCTCTCGCGCATGCGTGAGCGTTTGCTGAGTGAGTCTCTCTCTCTCTCTCTCTCTCTCTCTCTGCTCTTCAGCGAGCGGCAGAGAGAAGCACTTCTTTCAGTTAAAATAGATATGATGTTGCTTCTCTAATTTTACACGCAAATATAGCCGAAAACACGGCACAGGAATTGTCTTTGTCTTTGCTTATGTTATGTGCATTTGATTTCATCAGAGCTTTTTGTGCGCCAAAAAAAAAAAAAACGACTTTATTCAACAATTCGTCTCCTCCGCATCACCCTGGTGCCATTTTGGAAAGTATCCACTAGGGGTGCAATGGTTCTCAGTAAATAATCTAACCGTACCGTTCTCCACACACGGTTCGGCATGCACTAGGACCGCGGTTCAACTTTAATCTGACAATGCATCTGTAATATGGTTTGTAAGAGTTCGGCTAATGCATGTTTCTGTTGATGGATACAAATTCTGGCTTCCCAATACATGACAACAAGAGCGATGAGAGAAAAAAAACAACACGTGGACAAACCAGTCACTCTTTGTTCAATGCGAGTGCTGTATGCTGGAATAACTGTATGCTGGACGTCATTTATGCCGTCGTCACGTGTTGATAGCGCAGGTGAGACCTGAACAGCACAAGTTGCTATCTGTGTTTAAACTAAACTCATTTAAGCCTTGCCAGTTTAAATATTAAAGAGCCAGAAGACGAGAACTCGCGCGCGCAGTGAGAAGATCTGTGTGTGCGCTCATCCGAAGTGCGTGAACCCGCATCTCAGAACGCGCGCAAATATTAAGCTCTCTTTGAAGTATTGTGCTTGAATGGACGTATCCTAGCAGACATAGTCGGCTGAACGTACTGTATCAGTGCACTGGATCAGTGCATTCTCTTAAAGTGACAGCACTTTCTTAATATTAATCAAACAGCAACAACACGGAAATCACTCACTGCTCTTGATTGAATAACTTTTGTAACTTTAATAAGGATTAATCTTTAATTTATACAGTCAAATATGCAATGTCATTTTACATGTGATTACTTTATTCAATTTCTGTACCTAAAAACTAATGTTAGACCTACCTAAAAAACCTGAGAAGCACTGTTTATTTTATTTGGAACTTTGCTCTATTGTATTTATTTGTGCTGTTACTTGTAGTTAGATTATTTGTTATCTTCATTATTTTTATTTGACAATATAGTTTTTTCCCTAAACATAGCACATACCGAACCGTACCGAAACCGTTACTCTAAAACTGTGATACAAACCGAACCGCGAGTAAGTTGAACCGTTCCACCCCTAATATCCACTAAACGCAAACAGCATATGTTGTTCTGTGTCAGTTGCATCACACGGATACATTTTTTACTTTGTTTTTGCATTGATTTGAATGAAAACAACGTATCCGTGTGATACAGCTGACACAGAACAACATACGCTGTTTGCGTTCAGTGTATACTCTCCAAAATGGCGCTAGGGTGATGCGAATTGTTGAATAAAGTTGTTTTTTTCTTTTTCTTTTGTGCACAAAAAGTATTCTCGTAGCTTCGTAATATTACGGTTGAACCCGTGATGTCACATGGATTATTTTACCGATCTCCTTGCTACGTTTCTGGACGTTGATCGTGGTAGTACCCTTGCTGTCTATGGGAGGGTCAGACAGCTCTCAGATTCCATCAACAATATCTTAATTTGTGTTCCGAAGATGAACGAAGGTCTTACGGGTTTGGAACAATATGAGGGTGAGTAATTAATGACAGAATTTTCATTTTTGGGTGAAGTAACCCTTTAAAGGGCCACATTTCAGTCACTGTTTCATATTTACTGACAACATAAACAGTAAATTATATAAATGAAAACAGTTTTATTGAGAATTTGGCTAAATTAAATTACAGTATGTGAGCACAGAGAGGCAAACAAATGTAAAAGGCAATATGACGTGATGTCGTCATGAATATGCTAATTAGCGTATGACGTAATTTAGTGACTTTTCAAACTGGCTTTAGCTACTTTCCATTGAAAGAAGTTGGCAACACTGGTCGCAGCCCTGATGAATGGAGAAGCGCGACGCGTTGAAAAAGCTGCTAGGCGCAATGGTCAAAGATGTCCATCTAACGCATATTTATATAGGATTAAAAAGCAGCGGAGCTTTGTAAACAGCTCAGAGTAATCATGTCATCTCCATAAGAACGATATGATCGCCAGAACAAATTTACCAGGATTTTTGAAAAGGTCCTGCTCACACATGATTTCTTAACGGTAACTTACCGGTAATTTTTCCAGTAAAGACTGTATGTGTGAAAGGGGCTAAACTCTTCCTCTGTATATGCCGTGAATTTGAATTGCTTAACGTTCATCTGGGAAAACAGTGTGCATTATCTCACTAGATTTGTAACGTAAATCATATATAAACCTTTGCATACTTATACTTTAGATGACAAAGTATTTTCACATATAAATAAATATTTAATAAAAATATAATTAAAAAGGAAGTAAACACTGTAACCAACAGG
>NW_015627539.1:958190-958336 GCF_001515625.1 Sinocyclocheilus rhinocerous
TATCTATCTATCTATCTGTCTGTCTGTCTGTCTGTCTGTCTATCTATCTATCTACAGTTGTGCTCAAAATTATTCATACCCTTTGTAAATATGATCAAAGAAGGCTGTGAAAATAAATCCGCATTGTTTATCCACTTGATTTTTTA
>NW_015627539.1:958389-976471 GCF_001515625.1 Sinocyclocheilus rhinocerous
CTCATCCAAAAACAAACTCCAGCATATTTATTTAATAGAACTTTAAACGGGACTGGGTTCAATGGTCAGATGAAACTAAAACAAAATGGCTTTTTAGCAGCAAACACTCAAGATGGGTTTGGTGCACACAGGGATAAAAAAAAAAGTACCCCAAGTGTACAATGAAATATACTGCTGGATCTTTAATGTTGTGGGCCTATTTTTCTGCCGGAGATCCTGGATTAACTTAAATGATTTTAGCAAATGGCTGCAATATAACAAAGAGTGAAAAATTTAAGGGGGTCTGAATACTTTCCGTACCCACTGTATATATATATATATATATATATGTGTGTATGTATGTATATATGTTTATATATATAAATGTCTGACCTCAATGTGTTTCCTACTGGATCCTCAGCATGTATGTGTTTATATGTTAAACATTGCGGTATCAAATGTTCACATGCTCTATTTTATTACATTGTTTATTTAAGTTTAAGTTGTTATAATGTTTTTTTTCTTCTATTATTTAGATGATCTTATTGTTATTATGTTCCTCCACATGTATTCAAAGCTTTGGCAATATTGTATTTTTTACAGTCATGCCAATAAAGCAATCTTGAATTGAATTGAATATTAATAATTAATATTTCTTTGTTCTTTTGCGAGATGACCCAGACATGCTTTTTAAATTTCTATCAAAACTTGGATGTAACCTATCGGAATATTTAGGCATTTTCTTAGGCACTTTCTTATATATAATATGTCTGTATATATATATATATATGTATGTGTGTATATTTATTTATTTATAAGAATTTTTTTAAGGCTTTCAAATAAGTTCAGTGCTTATTCTCCTTTTAAAAACTGAATATAAAAACTATATAAAGTAGAAATTCTAAAATTCGTATTTTTCTCAGGCTCAGAACCTATTCATTGCCATTAAAGTGAAATTCCTAAACCTATACATAGGAGCCTGATAAAAATGCAAATTTTAGAAGAAAATTTCAAATGGCACTTAGAGGCTTTTGCATCTGAACTCTTCACATATATATGAAGAATATTAAATATATAATATTTAATATATCTTCGTTCTTTTGCGAGATGACCCAGACATACTTTTTGAATTTCTATCAAAACCTATAGGAATATTTAGGCATTTTCTTTGCAGTTTTGCTGCAAGCTGCTTTTCTAATTAGTACATTAATGCACAGACCTAACCTTTTTCTTGAACTTTTTTTTTTTACTTTTTAGGAATGTGATGTGTCAAAGGTAATTTTACTTATTTTGCACTCAGAATTGTTACATTACCTTTCCATAATATTTCATAGAATTATTATCTGTTGGCAGGCGACAAAAGAACAGGGCGTTCTGCTATTTCTGTGCTTCAGTGCAGAAACTTCCCATGTGTGCACAGTGTGGTGAGACTTCCTCCTCTTGAACCCCAACATGCCCTCCACACTTATAATAACTGACCCTCATTGTTTTCCCCAGAGAGAGTCTGCTTGTTGCTCAGTTTGATATTAGATGCCTGTCCAGTGTTCTGAAACTTGGCCTGTCCAATAAAGCAGATAAAGACAACGCATTGCTCTTAAACACACAAATGACTAATGATAACAATACAACCGAATCTGCCGCTCGGGAATAGAGCGCTGCTGCTCGGTTTGCAGGCGAAGGGCCGTTTCTTCAAAGCACAGCACATAAAGGCCTGGTTTCACAGACAGGGCTTAGACTAAGGCAGGATTAGGCCATAGTTCAATTAGGACATTTAAGTAATTTTTTATAAATGTGCCTTACAAAAACATTACTGGTGTCCCTCTTGGGACAAAACAAAGGCATTGATATATTTTAAGATCAATCAGTGCAAGTTTCTTTCAGTTGAAACAGCTCAGACTTACATTTTAGTCTGGGACTAGGCTTAAGCCTTGTCTGTGAAACCGGGGGAAAATGTACTGACATTATAAGCAAAGCTCAGATTTAAAAAAATGTATATAATATGATCCCCTTAAGTACGCAAAGGGAGGTGAATGGCCCAGTGTATCATAAAATAAATAGACGCTGGACAGAGATAAATCACAATTGGTGGGCTACAGAAAGAGAAGTAGTACATTTCTAGAATATTAAGCAGTTTTAGTCTTCTATTTGATATATTTATTCTGTTATTTGTCTTTATTCCAAGGCAAAACGAAATGTATGAAGGCTTCAGACTGTGTCATAAAACATCCTGGTGTTCACAGCACTGGAATGGGCATGGTGGTAAGTACAAACATCTCCATCAGTGTCCTCAAATGCCTTACATTTTATACCCGTAATGCTAGAAATATCTGTTTTTGGACAGAAAGCCAAACAACCGTCTTTGAAAAGCTCTGAATGCTAATAGATAGCTTTCTCTAGGTTTATGCACAAAAAAATTCCAAGTTCCAATTCCAATCCAAGTAATATTCTTATATGATTTATATTCAGCTTCTTCAGTGATTTAAAATGTTCTTTAGAATGAAAGACATGATTTGTGTTTGTCATCACGCATTATGTTCTGACTGTAGTTGCTAAGAGTTCACCTTTTTCCTACGTCCCATGATGTTTTGCGGAAATTATGGGAGTATCTTCCGTTAAACTAAACAGTCAGCGACTGCCAATAAATGTGTTTAACGGTTCACTTTAAGAATGCAATACTAATCATTTGCCAAAAACTCTAGGTACAGTGAGGTGACATTATTCCATCACTCCTCACCCATCGAACAACAAAACTTAAAAGTGTTAACTATTAAATTAAATTACTGTTAAATTACTATCAGAGACCATGAACAACCCTAAAAGCTCAAATGAATGAGTCTTTCAGTAGCAATATTATGGATGTGTTAAATATTACTGTTTAAATAAATATGTAGTAACGTGTATGTTGTGCTGATTAAAAATGCTCCATTATTAACGGTAATATTTATGGATATTTCAAAGTGCTTTCCCTCATTTTGACAGATCAATGTTGTATTTCCCAGCTTTATATTATTATGTAAATGTATAATATTGAATATTATCAGTATTCCAGTAATATCAGCTAATAAGGATTGGAAGTGAAAAAGGGAAGAAAACTAAATTTTAAACTGCTTTGTGGAAGAGATCTGAGTGAGGATTTAGGTAAACATTTTTGTCTTTCATATTAATACGGCAAAATACAAGGAAACAGGACACAGCTAGAGGAAGTTCCCTTAACCAGATATGTCACCCATGATTTAAACACCGTTCGGAAAAAGTTGTGGTTAAATTAGTTTCTTTTACAATCCAAATTTGTACTGGTTATTATGAGTCCTTGCACAAATGGCTCAGAAAAGTGAAGTTAGTTCTAGGAAAATTTAGTTCACTTTTTGTTTCTAATGCAGTGAAACTCAATACTTTTGGGGGTCAATAAATATGAGCTCTCTGTCAGCTTTTAGTTTCCTCTTATTGTAGATGGAAGTCTCTTGGAATTGTGCTGACGCTCATATCACTATTAAATGAGCTTTGGAAGAATCTGAAAACTCTGTTGTTAATGCAGTAGTGTTTGTATCCTATAGGGGGCCATATGTGACTTCTGTGAGGCCTGGGTTTGCCATGGAAGGAAGTGCTTGAGCACCCATGCCTGCTCCTGCCCTCTTTCTGATGCAGACTGCATTAAGTGTGACCGCAGCGTTTGGGAACATGGTAAAGAGCAAGCGTTCATGTCTGCTACGGCACAAACAGTTACCATCAGTTACAAGTAACACGAGTTTTGTAATCAGATTACTTTTTTCCCAGTAACTAGTAATGCATTCCTTTTAAATTTACAACAAAATATCTGAGTTACGTTTTTAAATAAGTGACACACGTTACTTTGTTTTCCCAAAAACTCTCTTCAATCGGGAGTGAGGTTCAGAGGTACTTCCTTCAGCCTGAGTCTTATTCATTTCACTTTTAGTGTGAAAGGGCACTTACAGTTGCCAAAAATATAACTTTGGGGTTTTTTGTTATTAAAAAACTATGGAGCCCCGCACATGGCATGCAGGAAAAAAATTGTAGGCTAAATTGTGCGCACGATTTACTATTTCGTTCCCTCGATTTGCTAAGTCCTGCACAAAATTTATAAATCGAGAGAACGAATTTACGAATTTCACGTTTTAGTACATCGAGGGAACGAAATAGTAATCGTGTGCACGTTTTAGTACATCGAGGGAAAGAAATAGTAATCGTGTGCACGATTTAGTACATCGAGGGAAAGAAATAGTAATCGTGTGCACATTTTAGTACATCGAGGGAACGAATTAGTAAATCATGCGCACAATTTATTTATTTTTTCTTGCATGTCATGTGCAGGGCTCCGTAAAAAACAAATAAGCAAGTCCAGCCCAGTCGACAAAAAAGTAACACAAAAGTAATGTAATGCATTACTTTCCATAAAAAGTAATTTTTATGGAGTAACGCAATATTGGTAAGCATTACTTTTCCCAACACTGGTTACCTTACTCTAAATCAGCTGTGCACTGCTTTAATATGGTTGGAGAAACCAATCAAATCCTGTTTGTTGTATAATGTACAGGTGGACGCATTTTCCGCTGCTCTTTTTGCCACAACTTCCTGTGTGAGGATGATCAGTTCGAACACCAGGCGAGCTGTCAGGTCCTGGAAGCAGAGACTTTTAAATGTACGTCTGTCTGATTTCCAATGTTTTTCTAAATATTCTTTACAATAAGACGTTCAACTTTATTGACTTTTGCCCCAATTTCAGGTTTATCTTGTAATCGTCTCGGTCAGCATTCTTGTCTCCGATGCAAGGTTAGGATTTTCATCAGTCTGATTTGTTTGTGTACGTATATTGTGTGGACAAACTGTGAGTGAAATGATGTTTTTGTAGGCATGTTTCTGTGACGATCACGCTCGAAGCAAAGTGTTCAAGCAGGAGAAAGGCAAGGCTCCTCCGTGCCCAAAGTGTGGACATGAAACTCAGGAGACCAAAGATCTCAGCATGTCCAGTGAGTGCTGTCTGCCATCTACTATTAGTCTCTTCTAATCTGAATTTTGTGACATCTAAATTGAGACATTTTATTCAGTATAATAAAAATGACAAAAATGCAGTAGCACCAAAATGACACACAAAAACTTAAATTGTTTTATGTTCTTGCAGCCCGAACACATAAATTTGGCCGGCAGAGTGGCGCTGATGAAGATGATTATGGTGCGTCTGGATACAGCTCCTATTGGACAAATCAGGAATCTGGAGGGGGCTACAAAGACGAGGAGGATGACGACTTTGACGATGATTATGATGAAGAGGACGAAGATGAAGATGACGATGAGGAGGAGGAAGACAACCCAGAGGTGGAGGACTCTCTCTCAAATCTGAGTTTGGGAGCAAGTGGAAAGACCCAATAAAAATGCAATTTGTAGATGGGATTCAGAAATTCAGATATAGGTGTCATCTAATAACGTGTCAGATATTTGGCCTTTTACCTAAGGTTTTCTGCATTGCATTGATATGAATGTGTGCATAAATGTCTGACGTTGTCACCTTTTTGAATTTTAAATATATCTGAAGAAATGTTTTTAAAAGTCTGTTGTTTTTTGTATTTATTTAATGGGATTTGTATGCCTCTTCAGATAACAATAATGCAGACCAGACCCAGCTTCTCAGCTTTTAGTATGCCTATGCACTAGATGCTGTTATTTATTTATTGATTTTATTGATTTTAAAGGAAACTGAACTACATTTTGCTACAATACACTCTGATTAGGCATCTATAGGGATAGGTCGATGGACTTAATACTGACACCTATTAGCCCTGAATGCATTAAGTTAGTTAACTAACTGCTGCAGCTTCACACCAAATATGTTCCTTTCTTTAGGTCATCTCCTACACATCCACATAATAGACATTCTTTTATTTGGACTCGCCGTATATTTTTGTTGATATACTGTCTGATAATTTTATGTTTCGATTTTGTAAAGCAGCTTCAGCATTGACTAAAATAAAATCAAGTAAACTTTATTTTAAATTGTATTAATAGTAAATGGTAAACATCGCACGCAGCTGGTCACGTGACGTCAACATGACCGAGGCCATGAGGGGGCGACCCGCTCTAAGCAAAATAAAACGGTTTTCCAAGTTCAGTTTCAAGACTGATGACTTGAGTCTTCATCTCATGTCGGTGCGCATCATTTTAATAATATTTCTCGCTCATTTTTTTTCTACAAATGACTTGAGTGCATATTTAGCAATTTACCTAGAGGACTTCGTTAGAAGTCCTTAAATAACCTTATCTTAAGGTCCTATGTCAGTGGACTTCTAACCTCTGTTCCTGCATTCATGAACTGGCTTCTTCGTGGATCCGAGATTACTGTGTGTTTAACACCCCAAACAAACATGTTGCCGAGTTACACAGAAGGAAGAGCACTGGCGCTGCGCTTGCAAGAGACGCATGTCAAAGTGAAAGAGCTCCATGGGCGGTGTGTGTGTGTCTGTGTTTTCACTAGCAGATTCACCAGTGCGCGCACGTAGGACGAGAGGAAGAAGCCTGCATTGTGCACTTATGGATTAATATCGAGCTGGAGCAATCAATAGCATTCCATATACCTCCATGATATACTTCAAGGACTATTACATAACGAGAACATGTGAACTTCACGCAGTTGTCGCGGTTGGCCTACCAACAATCTCGCTTTCGATGATTTTAATGACCCTCTTCCTTGCCTTCATCGTAGGATTGTGGAATAAGCCAACCAAGCTAAAATCAATGGTAGGAAACAAATACTCACTCACCGGACGTTTTGGCTCATTAATGTCACTGAACAAGGGTTAATAAACTTGTAATATTGTACTGATCAGTACTGGTTGATAGTGGCGCTCATGCACTACGCATTGTGAGTGACATGTCAAAATATTTATCTACAGTTAATATACCTGAACCATGTTGTAAATATATATCGAAAAGCATGGTTGTTAAAAAATTGTTCAATTTCAACGTTGGGTAATACGAAGTTTTACCTTATTTTATTTATGATGCCCATAAATCGCACAAAATTTCATCTCAGCACTTTTGATGAATGCCTATGCTATATTTAATTTCGTTAGATAAACATTTGTGAGATGGAGTTAGTTGAAACGGTTTTGATGTTAATTGAACTATCTCTGGAAAATAGTTGAATCTATGACGATGAATATGGAAGTTTTTTTGGTTTTTTTTGTCATTCGTGGACAAAAAAAAAGTTCTTTTTTTTTTAGATTTGTGAAGTGAAAGTTAGAATTTTTATTTTGAAGAAAAAAAATTATAAAATTGGACCCTTGGGCAAAGATGCCCTTCAGAATTTGCACAGAAGGTGGCATGTTTTTACTAGTGTAATTATGTTTAAATGTAATACTTATTGTAATTAATGGGGTTATTATTTAATATACGTAAATTAGACATACATTACAGACATATTCACTTTCATTAAAACCTATAGGTTAATTGAGTGAAACCATTACATTTTCTTTCATAGTGTTATTATGTCATATCTTCGATTAAAATATAAGCAATATGTAAATATTCATATGCCTGTATATATGTCATAGGATAACTTTCAGATGAATCTCTTTTACTGGGATTCTGCTTTGTTCCTCATCGGTTATTCAATTATTCAATTATATCATCCAAATAACATTTTAAATAGAATAGTTGATTTAGTATTTTACATTAAAGACACTTAAAAAAATACATAATAATTAATAAGAATGATCTTCCCCTGCCATTATATTAGGCCCCCCGCCCCCCTTGAAGGTCAAGTTAATATTATTTTCTCTATAGCGCCAGATCACAACAAAAGTCATTTAAAGTTACCTTTCCTATAGAACAGGTCTATACCTTGTTCTTTTATTTAACAACCTAAATAGCCTTAAGTTTTATTTACACGACGGAGTGTCATTTCTGTCTCTATGTTAGATGGTCGCGCTCTCTGTATCGCGCACGGCGGAGTTCCGCCCGCACACACACACACACACACACACACACACAGACAGACAGAGAGACAGACAGACAGACACAGAGACACAGACAGACAGAGACAAAGAGAAGTGAGCACACTCCCACTCCCACTAGTATTTGTAAATATTAAGCCGCAAAACGACTATTTAAATATGAATTCTGCGGGTCTCTGTGTTAATGAATGGCGCAGACGCACGGTTTTATTACTGGTACTGAAGCACGTGTGAGGACATACAAACATGAACAACATCTCCAGAACTGCTCTGAGAGTCACTACATGAGCATTTGACCGTTTCATTTGAGTAAAACAGCCTCATATCATATACACAGAAATGTAAAGGTATTCACGGCAACCCTTCAAAATAAAAGTTCGGTTTAACTTGAAGACATTGCGGCAGAAATATATTACTATTTTTCAGTAGAATGTACTTAATAGGCTACTACTTCTACTAAAATTATTAAAACCTTATTTTTAAGGAATAATCATACAATATTTCTTCAATGTTTTAATTGTAGTATTAAATCCCCTTTATTTTCAAATAAATACAATACAATTAGTTTGATTTTCATTAATTAAAAGATCAATTAAATGACTGTTTTATGCCTTATAAAATGTAAATTCACAACACACAATAGCCTTATGAGTTTTATTCCTCAGAAATTCTAAGAATAAATGAAACTTGTTTTTATGCTTTCAAATAATTAGACATGCTAAAACAGAATTTGGTAACAATAAAACATAAGGTTGGAAGAAAAAAAAAATTTCATAGGGTCCTAAACATGTAATTTTTGTTAAACATTGAATAAATTGAAGTTAAATTGTTTAAGTTTCATGATTTTATTAGACATGCCTTCTTTCTTACATGCTTCTTACCACAGTATTTTACATTTTGTGCTGTAACAACTAAATTAGCAAATATTTCTATTTATTTCCTATAATAAATTCATGAGATAATGCAGCATCATCATCCTGCACATGCTAAACGTATATCTAAATATGTTACCATTTAAAAGTAAATCCACTCTGTGCTTAAGAGGGTCATCTTCTCCCATCTTACCTTATATTTTGGCCATTTTATTTTATTAAAATATATAGGCCTGTGTTTTTGCTGTATAGGAATCTGCTTTACAAATATTGGCAGTAGACTAGTGAGCACATTGTGCACTAAAGCGTTAAGCAGTATTAAAGGTATATACAACGATAAATAAATACTTACAAATACTTTATGGTTCACATGTTATTCATCTGAAAAATAATGACTCAATCTGGCACGCTTTACAATGTACGTAATCCTTTGTTGCGTCAGTTGCTATCAATTTCAAAATGACATGATTTCAATTCGGCTTGATGCTCTTGAAATGTTACTTACTATTTATTTCTGTTCATCTGTTAAGCCATTTTTAATACCTCAGCATATTCCTTTAACCAGTATCCATTGTTAGTTATATTGTCTATTCCAGTTTGGTTTAATCCTGTGTTATTTATTTGGTAGTAGTACTTAGGTGTTCGAAACTAGTAATTATCCCAGTTTTTAAGCTTCCAGTAACAATTCAAGTTGCAGTTTCATTCACGCCTAAGTAATCGTTGAACTGAACCTTTTTCTAATACATTTTCCTTTTACTAACTTTTAAAATGTTACGTATTGTAGGCATTAGTGTCTATGCCTAGAACTAGGAAAACAGATAACAGAAATCATTTGAATTAAAGTAACTAAAAAGTAAGTACTAGTGCTAATAAAAATACTAAAAGAGAATAGTTGATAACTGAACTGTAGCTCAATGGCTCTTGAGTCTATAGCAGCCCAAAGTTGCACTCATGTTTATACTAATAACTTTTGAACCAAGGGTTAGAAACAAAATTTTTTTTTGTTTTTCTTTTCCTGATTCCTTGGCTCAAGACAAGACAAACTCCTCCTCATGTTCACAAAAATCGAACTAAATCATCTTCAGACCATGTCGACAAAAAGTTATGGAATTTGAGTTGATTCATCATACCGTTCTTGTGTAACACGTGAACGAGTTTGACGAAAAGCATGCCGCAATGGATGTGGGGCAGTATCTCTGCAACGCTTTAGCATATTCAGACCAAACTTGGTGTGTGTTATGACAAGCACGACCTGAGACTACCTGCACAGGTTTGACACAGTGCCACCTAGTGGTCAGGAGATATGAAAAATTATATCTTCCGAACATTTGGCAAAAAAAAAATCCCAAGACTGGTCTCTTGAGATTCGGTGTGACATTCTGAGTCAAACAATTTTCCTATGTCAGCCATTCTGTGCATCGATCATTTAGATTTTTGTCTTTTATTTTTTTTAATTTGTCTGTAATTTTTCTTTGAATTTATGAACGCATTGGTGTATCATTACACAACTTGGTAAGGCTCATCGGCACCATCCGCTGAAGGTACTCAAAAAGTTTTGGGACAGTCAAAAATTATAACTTAAAAAATACTACTAGCTTTTGATGAATTTGGCCTATTGTCATGAGACTGGTCTTTGTATATTCATTGGGTCATGCTGAGAATATCGATTCCATTTATGCCAAAGTCAACCATTTTTTCACCTATTTTTTTCAAACTCCTCCTAGAGGGCTGGTCCGATTCTCACGAAAATCTAACCGGAGCATATTCAGACTATGCTGGCAAAAATGTATGGATTTCATGTTTATATACAAATAACAAATTTGATGGCATGTTGCCAAAAGTATTCTGAGGCTCTGCAAGGCGCCACACTGAATACACCACATCAATTAGGTCACAGCGTCACCTATTGCTCACAAATCAGATTATATTTTTTAACCTTAAATCATCTATACATGTCTTTGATTACTCATTTTGTCCTTTGCTGTTTATCTTTCTTTTGCCCTACTGTGCTTGGCCCCTTCATTGTGCATGCAGCACTGCAGCTAAACTTTTGTTTTCGTTTCCACTGACTGCGCACTTTGCTTCCTGTAACTGCATATTCTTTCTAACAAATGAAAGAATCACTTCTGTATCTGTGGGATTTTTGCAGCACTTTTGTAAGTATTAAATGAGTGTGTGATCTTTTACAGAGAACTGGAAGATGTGCTTGTAACCCTTGGTGCTTTGAGAATCACATGGAATGCCCTTTGAACTCAGAGGTTTGGAATTCTATCTTAATTCTGAGGTATATCTAAGAAATTAGACTGCTTATTTTCTTTGCTGATTGCTGTGTAAATCTGGCACAACCACAGTTACTGGGTTGCTAAAACCGGTTCTAGGGTGAATTAGCGAACTTTGGCCACTTTCTACTATTAAAGGGATAGTTCACCAAAAAATGAAAATTCTGTCATTAATCCTCCCTACGTTTCTGGACTTGGGAACATTTCAGTTGCGTTGCTGTCTATGCAGGGTCAGACAGCTCTCAGATTCCATCAAAAATATCTTAATTTGTGTTCCGAAGATGAACGAAGGTCTTACGGGTTTGAAACGACATGAGGGTGAGTAATTAATGACAGAATTTTCATTTTTGGGTGAACTAACCCTTTAAGATGGCCCAGCTGTCATGAATTAAAGGGATAGTTCACCTTCAATTGCTGGTTCCCATTGACTTCCATAGTATGGGGAAAAAATGCAAGTCAATGGGGACCAACTGAAGGTGAACTATCCCTTTAACCCCTAATAAAATCCACTGAAAAACAAGTTTAATTCAGAAGTTGGTAGTAAATTTCACAAATTATTACAAGAAAACAGCACGTAACATTGAATTAAATGTGAAATTGTGAAGTAGAAAGACTGAAATAGTATTTTCTTGTAAAACGTACTCCAATAATCTTTGTTCTATTTACAATTTTATTTCCATTTTTACAATGTCAATTGAAGAGAAACTGTATAGGAACTGTAGAAACTGTATACCTTTTTGAATAATGAATATTTCTCGGGCTTTATTTGAATGCCAGCTTGTGTATCAGACACATACATTAAAGTCTCAACTACAAAAAAGCTAATCAACATTTACTAAACTGAAAAAAACATTTACTTTGAATCTGTTTTCACTCAGAAATGACAAAGACTCAAACAGTATTTCCTTTTAAAACATACTTTAAATATCTTTGTTAATAATATGTTGTAACAAATCATTTTTACAGCTTATTATTGTAGAGAGAACAAACAAACAAAAAAAGAACACCATTTGTTACAATGGGAATCTGCCAATAAATAAGTCTATTATAAGCTGCATGAAACATAAAACAATGCTTGAAACTGCAAAAATAGGAGGCAAAACCAGCAAACTGTTGTTTTGGCCACGAGTCAGTTCTATAAAATTACAACATATAACACGTGACAACTTGCCCCAGCTAAACTGCAGTGTTGTGAGAAAAACACTATTCAAGCTATCAGTTAATAGCTACCTTCATTATACAGTCGACTTTATTTACTCTAGCACTCTTACATTTGTCTAATTGGACTTTTGACTCTTTATAGTTCTTGAGTTTATAATTGTTGAGATACAGCCCTTGTGACAGCGTCACCGTGTGACATCTAGCCCGCATCCCCCCCAATACAGTTACAGTCCATAAAAAATAGTCTTATGCACTAGATGAATTGACACATCTGAGATTTCTAAAGTCCAATTTAAATGGCCCTTAATCTGCTGCTGCCCCTCTACAGTGTGCATGTCTGCTGTACACTATCAAGAGACGCCGACACGGCTGGTAATATGAACCCACTGCAAGATCAATCTCTGCCTCTCTCTGCCTAGAGCACACAACACTATTATCTGTTCAGAACAAAGTTGTTTAGCCTTTTCAGTTTGCTTGCAACAAAAAGGGTGGAGAATGGTGACCTTAAACGTGATCAGATACAAGTGAAACCTAAATCTGATACCACAATGACATTGAGATATTTGGTCACAAGATGGTGGTAAAAATAACTAGGTTTGCAGGAAAACAGTTTTGTATACAGTATATACAACGCTTGCTCTATTTGATTTGTTGATATCTTGATTGATCTATTTTTCCACTGCAAGTGAAACAAACATACTGGAGTTGCATTGGCTCTGTTCCAAATCCAAGTGTGAAGGCTGTTCCAAAAGGCTATGCTTTATTGTAAGATAACTTCTTTTGGCCAAATTGTATGTGGAGAAGGTACTTCATGAAGAAGGTGATGCTATAGTGCATTATGCACTGAGCTTAATGGACAAAAATCAATCCCAAGTGTGAGAAATATTGCTTAAGAATAGTTCAAATTAATTCATTAACAAAAAGTATCAATGAAAATATTTCAATCCTATTACAAATGGACTATTGTGCCCAAAATTTGTGCTCTATTTAAAAAAAAAGAAAGAAAATAAATTAATACTTTTATTTGGCAAAGTAAAGACATTTATAATGTTACTAAAGGTTTCTATATTTATATAAAAAAATCTAAATATGGCCGTGCATAACTGTTGCCAAAATTGATGATAATCAGAAATGTTTCTCGAGCAGCAAATTATTATATCAGAATGATTTCTGAAGGATCATGTGACATTGAAGACTAGAGTAATGATGCTGAAAATTCAGCTTTGCATCTCAGGAATAAATTACATTTTACAATATAACCAAATAGAAAACAGTCCCTTTGAATTGTAATACAATTTCACAATATGATAGGGTTAGTTCACCCTCAAGGCATCCTAGGTGTATATGACCTTTATTCGCCCCCCAGTGCCATGTGATGCGTGTTTTATTATGGATGCGCATGCTTTATTCGACTACTTCTGGACTGTTTAACAAAAACACCCGCATACCCCCATTCTAACACTTGGAAGTGCCAGGACAATTTTTAATATAACTCCGATTGGATTCGTCTCAAAGAAGAAAGTCATATACACCTAGAATGCCTTGAGGGTGAGTAAATCATGGTGTAATTTTCATTTTTGGGTGAACTAGCACTTTAACTGTATTATTTAACAAATAAATGCAGTCTTGGACTCACTGAGCACAAACTTCAGAACAGTAGTGTAGAGTGTTCCGAATCATTCAAATACAAAGTTCCGTTTTAGCTCTGATCTAACTGTAGAGAACAAGGCGGCTCACTATAGGTTTTGGAACAGAGCCATGCGCTGCATGATTGTGTTGGTGTTTCTGTATAAACACTCCTGTTTTTGGACACGTTCTGAAGAGCTGCATGAAGAACAGATCAAAACACGGACTGTGAATGGTTAATGAGTTGTGGCTGTGAGAATATAGTCATGGGTTTGGTTTGGGTGCTGCTCCCTGGACAGCATTAGCACCACAGTAGTTGAATCCACCAGAACTGTGGCATTGCAAAGGGATGTGTAATGTAGATGGAGCAAATTATAATTGAATTGTGCAGGATTATGAAATCATTCTAGAATAACTCATGCCATATTACGATTGGTTTTGTGTATTTTGTGTGTGTGTGTTCAGCTGTCTAAGTGCTCTGTTGCCTGTGGCTGAAGGTCATAAAACACAGGCACTGCAAGACATCCAGGACGCACTCCAAGACAACGAGACCAAGCTTTTATTCCAAGTAAGTATAACATCTGAGATTTTGATGCATTGTGTAACTCAAGGAGTGTCATAATTGCTATATTATCTGCATTATTTTCCCAGCTGTCACAAAATCCACTTGGCCTACATAGTAAATCAGAATCCTAATTTGTGATTTTTTTTTTTCCTCCAGCGTTCTAATGCGAGTTTGTATACACCAAACACTGATGATATCCAGGTAAGAAGAGAAGAGAAAAAACTCAAGAGAATCATTTGACCAAATAAACAGTACTGTCACCAAATTATGGATTACTGGCATGGCAATAAACATTACAATCCAGTGCTAATTGACCTCTATGTTTGTCTGCAGAATTGCACATTTAAGTTTTTTGACTGTTTTCTGATGGAGATGAACGTTCTCTTGCATGACGAAGACCCAACAAATGAAAACCAGCACAAGCCCATGATAGAGAAATCTTTAGAAGTATATAACAAAAATGTAAGTCAAAGCAATACCACAATGTGTGTGTGTCAAGAAAAAATATATATTTTAATATAAAATTAAATATGAAAACAATATGGTGTGCACTGGACATTTTGTGGTGCTGTATGGCAAAATGTTTCACAATTCATTGGCTGCTTATTGTTTGAAAATACTGAACATAGTAAATAAAAATGTCTAATAATTTGGTAAATAATTCTAGATATAAGAGTGGTATAATAATAAAGAGTGGAGAATATGAAATATGCATAATTAAGAAAAAAATGAACTTGTACTATTACGTGGTTGAGATTTTTTTTTTTTTTTAAATGAATCGCATTTATGAATCGGAAAGAAGCTGATTTTTCAGTTCTGAATGATGAGCATCCCGGTTATGTTTGTAACGAGTCTGTGTTTGGACTGCTTCCACAGAAGTGTTCAGAGCGACATCCTTGTGAACTACAAGAACTTGCCCCCTCCAAGAAGTTCTTGGAGAAGATGACAGAGTTCCTTGAGAAACAGCAAACTCTTTGCAGACAAACATCTACTATAACATGTGACTAAAATCACACTTTATTTCCCTGAAAGCATGTACAATAAGCTCATTTATCTATTATCATTTTAAATTATGCTAGTCTTTTATTTTTGTTATTAATATTTATATCACCGCAGTCTGAAAGTGTCACTTTATTAATGCTGTAAGAATGATATATTTTTGTAACAAAGGGGTTTTGTGAATGATTGTTGAACTGTGAACGTCTTGTAAGTGTACAGAATTTGAAGGTGAAAAATTGTTTAATGTAACAGGTTTTATATATTGTTTTATATTCAATGTATTGTTACATTAAAGCGTTTTTTAATGAACAGAAGTAATGTCATTTATGGAATCAAAGGCTGATTTTCAGACCATCACTGATCTAATGACCGGTCTTAAGGAAACTTGACACCTGGTATCATTTTGTAACGTTGAGGGAGTAACAGCTTCTATTGTTTCAGTTTGTCTGAGGAGGAATTTCCTGTGGAAGATCACTGAGGTCCTGACCTTCTCCATGACTGCCCCGTAAGAGCTGCATGAGGGTTATGAACTACATGTTCATGTCACAAATCACTCACACACTTTAGTCAGGATAGTGCCTTGCGTTCTTTTTGACAGGAATGAAAACAAGGCTGTGAGGAATACAAGTACAGTGCGTTCAGTGAACTGTACTGTTGTTTAGCAACATAATTGTTCCGCTGATGAAAAAGAAACCCTCCATATAACTCCATTGAACATTGTCAAACAATGATATGAAACAAAACAATTACGTGATCTAGGATTTCAATACAGTGTCTGCCGTGGTAAAGAAAACGTCCTCTCATTTTTACTGAAACTAGTTTTTTTTTCTTTAAATCCTGTGTTTACATCTTACAATTACATTTTTTTTTCTGAATGGTAATTGCAACTTCTTTTTTTTAAGGTTTTGTTTGTCACAGTTCTGACTTTTCTTCTCTTAATTGTGTTTACATCTCACACTTTTTTTCCCCACTGAGTTTACATTTTGCAATTCAGTTTTTTTTTGTTTCCACCGTGAAATAAAGGTAATTGCCACTTTTTCTTGCAATTTTGAGTTTATATCTCATAATTCTGGCTTTCTTTCTCAAAACTGCGAGTTTATATTTGTTAGTTCTTTATAAATTGTAACATCTTGCAATTTTTTCTCAGAATTGTGAGAACATGTCTTGCAATTCTGCATTTATATCCCTTAAAAGTCCAATTTGTGAGATGAATTCAGAATTCTGAGATATAAAATCGCGATAAAAAGTCTTTTTTTAAAAAATTTGTGATGGAAACAAGCTTTTATACTTACAGCCTCGTTTTCATGATTGAATGGTTTCTGAATTTGTCATTTAGCTGCTTACCTGATGATGATGATGATGATGATGATGAGGTGGTTTGATGCTGCAGGCTGTTGACTTTCTGTTGAAGGATCTGCAGCACTTCTTTACACTGATCTTCATGTGATTTGAAACACAATCCTGACTCAGCAATTTGAGGAAAGCTGAGGACTGTTAGTCAGGAAATTATAAACTGCTGTGCTTATGAATGAACACCCTTACGAAAAAGAAGATTATTCAAGTGTGCTATTAGTATACTTCTTTTAAACTAAAAATAGGAAAGTATACTTTTAGTCTACTTTTTATGTACTTCTCAGAAATGGGCTTTACGTACTTCTCAGAAATATACTTAAAATGACATTTAAGTATACTTGACTTATACTTCAAAAAAGTCTAAATATATTTTAGCTATAAGGGCAGGTACTAATATAAGACAAATGTTTGCCCCTACTTTTGGAGGGAACAAATTATGAGCTTTTAAAGGCTGCGCAGATAATTATTTTTACTTATTCTTAACCTTAACAATAGGCTACATCACATCCAGTCAGAGGGACGGATAAAACTGAAATCATTATATAATTTTGTTTGTGCTTTTGGAAATTGAACTTTACTATCCTTAATTAGGCGTATTATAGTGCATTGTTCATTTCAAGACAAAGTGCTTTAATGTAACAATTAAAATAATTTTGTACTTTCACTCATGTGGTAATAATTTGACGGTGGGACTTTCCAGAACGTTTTTAAGTTTTGCAAAAGCCGTAAAAGCAGTCAGTATTACTTTAATTTAACATACATAATTTAGAATGTGACTACATGAAAAGCAATAACTCTTTTTTTTTTTGATAATTGATGATAATAGTGCTCTGCTCTCGTCCAGGGGTGCGTTTCCCAACAGCATTGTTAGCTAACTATGGTCGTTAGCAGGGTTGGGCAAAGATACATCAAAATGTATTTTAAAATAAAATACCAAATACCTTAATTTTAAGTGTATCAAAAAAAAATATATAAAAAAAATACAGCAGCTACACCAAGTATCAAAATAAACTACTGTATTTTTGTATTTTAAAAATACTAAAAAATACTTTTACAAGGGAACATGAAATTTCTTCACAAACCTTCCATCGACTGGCCTATTTGATCTATCCCTTCACCATTACACTGACACAGTTGATTAAGTGAACAATGTTTGATAGCAACAGCTTTTCTCTGCCCGAGACGAGTCATGCAATAAATCTGACATATGCAACCAATTAACAGATCAAATATTCACATATCCCTGTGATCTCCCAGATGAAGGTTAGTTTTAAAGTAACCAAC
>NW_015627539.1:996265-997280 GCF_001515625.1 Sinocyclocheilus rhinocerous
CAGCTCACGTGATGAATGTTGGGGTTGGGGGAGGGGGTGTGTCTGAACTAAATCAGCACCCTGATAAAGAGGTTGACTGGCACAAAGTATTTGATGTATTTTGAAAATACAAAAATACTAATCTTAAATGTATTTAAATACAAATTACATTTGATTTTTGCCGAAGGCTTTAAAATACAAAATAGTATTTTGTATTTCAAATACGTATTTTAAATACATGTATCTGAAATACTGCCCATCCCTGGTCGTTAGTTCCATATATATGTATAGACGCCCCATTCGACCGCTCCAAGCATGTAGACGCGTCGGCCATTTTGGAGCGGTCAACTTGACGTCATTTACCATACTATGGGTTTGCAGACCATCGGCTATGCAGGATTGTGGCATCTTCGAATATTCATTGGTTACTATGGTGAATGACATCAAGTTGACCATTACAATATGGCGGACGGCTTACGTATAGCGGCCCACAGAAACAGGCGCTAATGAGGCATCTACGTATACATATCTATGGTTAGTTCTATTGACCTCTATTGGTAACGACGGAATTTGCGAGCATAGTTGCTTCTGGGAAACGCACCCCAGGCTAGTTCTTCGTGGCTAAAATAGCGGCACGCCATCTAATCAGTGTAGCTCGCAGCGCCCTCTGCTGGTGAAATTTTTTTATATCCATTATATCCATTACATCCATTAGCATCGCAAATTTATGCAAATGAGCAGGTTCAGCGGAATTTACTTAAAGGGGTCATATGATGCGATTTCAATTTTTCCTTTCTCTCTGGAGTGTTACAAGCTCTTGGTGCATAAAGAAGATCTGTAAAGTTGCAAAGACTAAAGTCTAAAATCCAAAGCGATATTCTTTATAAAAGTTAAGTCAGCCACGCCTACCTAAAACGGCTCGTTCTAACACACCCCCACATACCTACGTCACTATGTGGGAAGATTTGCATAACACCGCCCAAATGTTCACACAAAGAAAGAAGGAGTAACTTTTATTCTCGCTGTAGTATTGTTG
>NW_015627539.1:997367-1031195 GCF_001515625.1 Sinocyclocheilus rhinocerous
TTTTTAGCAGCATCATATGACCCCTTTAACTGTGATGTCAGCATGAGCTTGCTTTGTTGTTCGTACATGCACACGGCTGAGAAACGTGAGGTAAACGTTCCAGTGAGCCGTTCTGTTCAGACCCGACGACAAACATGAATGTGATCTGGCAAGAACTATTTAGCTAATCTGATAAACACACGGCTGTTTTAGGAACATGATATTTCATATAAAGCATTTTGTTTGGCTTCAAAAATCAGTCAGTATGAATCTGATCCACTTGTACCGTGATAAGCATCTAAAAACAGCATAAATTCACAAATAAACGCTGTCAAAGTGACATTTGGTATGAGGCCTTTTAGCACAAGTTGGCAGCATATAGAGAGCATATTATGTAAACTTCAGATTAATGCACAATGAGTGCAAAAGCAAGCTGAAGGCTGTTATGGAACTATGTCCAAGAATCATCCTAAAAACTGAAAGTGAAATGGCTTTATATACCAACACAAATAATAATAATAAAAAAAACATACAGTACACACTTTCAGAAATACCTCAGTACAAAAACAGAACAATAACAACAAAACACAATCTCTGGTCATGAGACACATACAGACATGTGATGAATCTCAACTGATATGACGGCCCGCAAACGGTTTACTTGGCATTCAAAGCTACATATTCAGACAATTCCTGTAAATTGCTCACTTTTCACTTTTGATAGAAAACCTTTAACGATTTACATGTAAATAATGTATATTTACTACAGTTTACATTTAATATTTTAAAATTATTTTTAAATAATGCACTGCATTCTTTCTTAAAACCATGAAACAAGAGTATGTCCTTTTCAGTAGGCCCTTTTTAAATATATTAAACAAAACACTTTTCTGTTATATATGTATATGAAATGAACTTGCACAAAAACACATATGTATAGTGGGGTGCAAAAGTCAAGAGATTGTATAGTCAAAATGGGTATTTGTGTTTGTATAGTATTTGGTTTTGCTGCTGTCATTAAAGCATTATTTAAAATAAAATAAAATATATATTTAAAATAAAATAGCATTTTGAATCCCTTTCAATGTGGACTTTTGAACCCCACTGTATATATAGTATGTTAAGAGTAAAAATAATGGTGCTGTGTTTCAGGAGTCCACCTTGCCGTACGTTCCTTCAGGTGGCCGGTAGTATTTGGGAAAGGCCATCAGCTGGAGCATGTTGAAAGCATATTTTCTGCACTTTATATTCTTTTGCACATTCTCAATCCGGCAGCCTTCTCTGATGAGGGGAAGATGAAAAAGAAAGAAAAGGAAAGGAATAATAATGATGATAATGATGAGGATGAAATCATAAAAGAGCCAAAATGACTATGAAAAGGCCTCAGTGTTTGTACCTGCACGTTAATATGCAAAGCACGAGGAAACATTTTGATTGTACTGAATAAATGACACTTCAATTATGAAAGCATAAGGCATTCGATAACTGACATTCATGCTGCATTTAGAGCATGTCAAAAAAAAACAACAAACACATCCTCACTTCCTTCTGACAAACAATCATGTGCAGCTGCTAAAATGCTTTCCATTTGAGATCAAAAGACCATTCCAGACCTGTATGAGACATCGTGTTTCACAGAGAAAATAACATAAGGGTGGAAAGACATGAGAGACTGAACCATTAAATGACCAAAATCTTTAGTAGCATGAGTGCTTAAAGTGAAACTACTTATTTTGTTAGTAGTTGTTTAACATTAAATTCCTATGGAAGCCTGTTTCCTCCACAGGATAAAAATAAAATAATAAATAAAAAGGTAATTGCGACCGTTTCTCTTACAATTCAGACTTTTTGCTTTGAATTCTGAGTTTTTATCTCACAATTCTAACCTTTTCTCTGAATTGTGAGAGAAAAACTCAGAATTCAGAGAAAAAATGTATTGCGAAATATAAATTCAGAAATCAGAGAAAAAAAAGTCAAAATGACAGGATAAACTCAGAAATCAGAGAAAAAAGTCAAAATTGCGAGATATAAACTCAGAATTCAGAGAAAATATTCAGAATTGCGGGATACAAACTTCGAATTCAGAGAAATAAGTCAGAATTGCGAGATATAAACTCAGAATTCTGCGAAAAAAGTCAGAATTGCAATATAAACTCAGAATTCATAGTTAAAAAGTGTATTGCAAGCAGAGGTGTAAAGAGTACCTTAAGACCATACTTGAGTAAAAGTACAGATTCCTTACTGTAAAAATTACTCCATTACAAGTTACAAGTCACCAATTCAAATCCGCCACTCCCGAATGAAAATCAGAAATCAACGTGTTATTCGTGAAGACAGAGCGAACCACTCGAGGAAGCAAGAGTAAGTAAGAAGTTAGACGCAGCTCAGTTATGGCATAATCAGCAGTTTATTGGTATTTTGCAAGCAAAAAAACAAGACTTAAAATGAGCCACACCACCAGCAGGTGGGAGCTGACAAGCAGAAGGGCGATCGGATAGAAGTGGCGGGACGCCGGCTTGTTGATAGCTACAGAGCCTGCTTCAGGGTCGTCCCATTGGGCAACCTCTCCCTGGGCCAAGAGACCGCTGAGCAGAAACGAGAGAGAGAGAAAGAAGCAAACACACAAACACATTCAACAAGACGTTAAATAGGTCAGTCCACACACACAAACAAGCTCAACATACAAGACTCACACAAACCCATTCAACAAAACCCTAGTAAAATACACACTGAGAGTTTAAAATGATGGCAAAAATAAAGGTAAATGGAGACGAAAATTCATTAACTCGTGTGCAGAAGGAAATATCTGAAGCAAATGATTCTCATTCAATTCTGGCCCATTAATGGTTGTTGAATGTCTGTGTTTTTCCACCGATGTGGACGGAATAGCAAACAACAATAGTGAATCTATTGCAAAACAGCAAGTAATCAAAACTGAATGTGTTGAGAGAGGCAGATTGGGCAATGCAAAAATGATACAAATATCTTTCTGTTGTGTTGTGCACAAAAACAAACATACTGGACAACAAGTGTAGTCTGATTCACAAACAAATGACTCCTTTAAACGAATCAGTCCAATAGACTGACAAACATGACCCTGGACCACAAAACCAGTCATAAGTAGCACAGGTATATTTTGTAGCCAAAAATCAGTAGGATACTGAGTAAAGATCATGTTCCATAAGATATTTTGTAAATTTCCTACCGTAAGTATATCAAAACTCAATTTTTGATTAGTAATATGCATTGATAAGGACTTCATTTGGACAACTTTAAAGGCGATATCAATATTTAGATTTTTTTGCATCCTCAGATTTCAGATTTTCAAATAGTTGCATCTCAGACAAATATTGTCCTATCATAACAAACCATACATCAATGGAAAGCTTTTTAATTCAGCTTTCAGATGATGTATAAAACTCAAATTCAAAAAATTTACCCTTATGACTGGTTTTGTGGTCCTGGGTCACAAATCAGTCGCATAATTCATAAGTTATGAGCCTCAGCTGCATCGTTGCTGACATGCTAAACTGCAAAACTAATCACCATTTTCAAACAGGTTTCTTAAACATTGCCTCACAAGTACTAAAATAATCATTAATGGATTCAAGTTAACAAAGAAACGTTCACTAAATGCTCACTATTGCTAAACATTTACTGCACCTCTTTCCGACACTAAACACTCCCTCGAATGCAATTGTTTAATTTGTTGACAGCATTTTTTTACTGTGCAAATAGTGTATTGAAAACACCTGTCAATCAAAGCTGTGTGTTCATATTAAATGCCATTATGTGATGTAAAAGCAATAATTCTGAATTAAAAATGTTTAACGTAAACGTTTTGATTTATATTTTTAAAAATCCAGTATTGTATTTCTAGATGCATGCACACAAAGGTCAGTCGAGGCGACCTGCACCTTCAAGAGTAACAAACACTGATATTCTTTTGAAAAGGGATGAAAGAGTTTGGTTTTTGTCTCAGATTTACACAATATCTCATTGAAATGTCACAGTAAATCTATACAGCTGAGTGACCATCACACAGCTTGACATGCATTCACATTAATCAGCACACGTGTCGGCTCAACCTTCTATTTTGGCTTTAAACCATTTCCGCAGACTGGTTCTGCTACGTAAAATCAACAGCCTTCTCATCTGCCACTGCAAAACAAACAAACTCGAAGCCTTCAGGGCTTCAACACCCAACACTACTAATAAGAGAATCGCCCATCAGCGCAGGCACTTCACATACGCCATGAGCATCTTTAGCAGGATCTGACGACTTTGTGGGGTTCTGGGAAGAAAACTTGCAAATCATTGTGCTTATTTTCTCTGAAAAGGAAGTTTATGCCTCGTTATAATATTTTAAATGTTCAAAAAGAAGTCAAAGGCGTGCTGAAAACAACAGCAATGTGAAAGTATCTTTCCATGCAATGTGTTTGCATGGAAAAAAAGCTCTGTTCACAATGCAATTTCAAGTGTTATCTTAAAGGAGAGTTGAATTGAACTAAACTAGATATTTTATTGAGACACAATGCTGTTTGGTTGAGTCAGTTTGTTTACATTGGAGATATGCAAATCACAGCTAAATGACTTAATCACTGCTTGAGCACATTTATCCTGATGCAGTGTTGAGTCTTAGCATGTATGTCAAGCCATTTAGCAAATGAATCATATTTTGGTACCAAGTGAAGCAGCAGATGGAGGAACGTTCATATTTGAAAAGTAAAGCAAATAAATGAGATTAATCTAATCTTTCAAACTCAAATCATTTCTTGGTGCTAAATGAGTAGTGGCAGACATAACTGCTATGATATTGAGTTCAAAGTGTGCAAAATAATTATATATATAAATACAAGCGTATTTAGTACTCATGAGTGACATTTTAAAAACATTTCATTTTTAATTTTGTGGTGGCTTTCTGTTCAGAACAGCAGCAGCGTTCATCTCTGTTTGAAACAAATTAGGACTGAAACATAAGTATGCAAATATGTAAATACAAGGGAGACTCGACTCACAATCTATTCCAATCGACTTTAGTGTTGATAAGTGATAAAAACAAACAGCATGCACAAATATTGGGTAAAATACTGAGCTATTTTTAGCAATATTTTAAACAACATTTTTTCAATAAGAATTATTATTATTTTTTTCCACTGAGCTTGTTGCAGTGAACTCTGGTACTGCCTTTAAATACACACACTGAGCTATTTTTAAGCAACATTTTATAGACAAAATTGCTCAGCAATGAATGAATTGCATTTATAACTAAGAATATTTCACAGATACGTTTTTTCAGTGAACTTGTTGCAATGCATTCTGGGATTGTCTTTTCATTAAACACAAGGGTTATACAATTATTTAAAAATAAAAATACTGTGCTTTTTAGAAATTGTCTCAAAATTGTTTAATATTAAATGAATTACATTTGTAATGTTTTTCAGATTTCTTTTAGCTTGTTGCAATGCATTCTGGTATTGCATTCTATACAAATATTGTGTAAAATACTGTGCTAATCTTTAGCAATATTTTTAAAACACGAATGAATGAATTACATTTATAATTAAGAATTGGTATTAATTAATAAATATTTTTTTTATTGACAGTGTTGCAGTGCATTCGGGTATTGCCTTTATCTTTTAACAAACAGCATGCACAAATAATGTATCAAATTCCTTTAAAATCAGTATCAGTATTAAACAAGTTACAGTTTAAATTAAGAACATTTCACAATTTTTTTAAATTGTGCTTGTTGCACTGCATTCTGATATTGCATTCTCTGTATACATAGCATACTGTGTATACATATATATATATATATACATTAGTACTGTCAAACGATTAATCGCGATTAATCACATCCAAAATAAAAGTTTTTGTTTACATAATATATGAGTGTGTACTGTGTATATTTATTATGTATATACAAATACAAACACATGCATGTATATATTTTAGAAAAATATGTTATGTTTATATATTAAATATATTTATATATAAAATAAAATATAATAATATAAATGTATATACATGTAAATATTTTCAAAATATATACTGTATGTGTGTGTATTTATATACTGTATATACATTATAAATAAACAGTACATATACATATATTATGTAAACAAAAACTTTTTTTTTGGATGAGATTAATTGTGATTAATCGTTTGACAGCAGTAATATATACACATATACATATATGTTTTTTTTTCACTGAGCATGTTGTAATAGATTTTGGGATTGCATTCTCTTTAAACGGTACATGCTGGCCAAATGAAAGGATCTCATCAGAGAGTATTAATTGCAGTGAGAGCGGTTTGGAATAGTTCTGTGACAGATTATAATGTTTCAAAACAGAGCCTTTGTTTGGGATCAAACAGGATATTACTAGAGTATGTGTGCAACATGTAGTGAAATCCCCTTGAAAAATAAAAATTGTATTACTTTTTTCCTACAAGATCGGCAGTGTGGGCCGTAAATATGTGCAGCTGCCAGTGAAAGTTTCCAGAGGTTCCACATGGCTTATAAAGCCTTATTGTCTGTATGTATGTAGGTATGTATGTCTTCAGCTTCTCAATGCTCTTTTGTGGCAAAAGCTTCTGCCGCCTTTATTTCACAATAAACATCTTAATAATATCAGAATGTTAAACTTTTCACTGGGTCTCTCCTTTGGGACGTGAACAGGAAGGAATGTTTCACATATTTTGGATTCCGTATCAGTTAATCTTCACCCAAAATTTACACTGGCTTGGATTTCAACCAAACTGCGAGGGCTCTGTTTCACAACATACATACATACAAGTATTTTAATGCATCATGGGTGAATGTTTTTTGTGCACAACACAATCAGATGCACTGGTATTGGGTTAACATCTAAGACAGTCTTTATTATCAGCATTAGATGTTAAATGTCACATTATGTGTAACGCTAAGTGTAAAGGAATAGTTCACGCAAAAATGAAAATGTGCTGAAAATGTTCTTACCCTCAGGCCATCCAAGATGTAGATGAGTTTGTTTCTGCATCAGAACAAATTTGGAGAAATATAGCATTCCATCACTTGCTCACCAGTGGATCCTCTGCAGTGAATGGGTGCCGTCAGAATGAGAGTCCAAACAGCTGATAAAAACATCACAATAATCCACAAGAAATACACACCACACCAGTCCAGTTCATCAATTAATGTTGTGTGAAGTGAAAAGCTGCGTGTTTGTAAGAAACAAATCCATCATTAAGGCATTTTAAATTTAAAACATAGCTTCTGGGTAAAATACGAGTCCATTATAATGTTTCCTTGAGTTATAAAGTTCATGTCCTGTTGTCCTCTCACATCAAAATCCACCAGCATATTTGTTTGGAGCTGTTTTGGACTCTTTTTACTTGTAAACGGTGCTTGATCTGTGCAGATTTTTCTGCTGATCCAGACAAGATGACTTTTTCACTGAAGCAACCAATATTTTGGACTTGCATTTCAGCTGGAAACAATGGTTTGAAATTAAAAACATCTTATACATCACGCAGCTTTTCACAAGACATGAATTGCTGGACTGGAGTGGTGTGGGTTACTTGTGGATTATTGTGATGTTTTTATCAGCTGTTTGGACTCTCATTCTGACGGCACCCATTCACTGCAGAGGATCCACTGGTGAGCAAGTGATGAAATGCTACATTTCTCCAAATCTGATGAAGAAACGAACTCATCTACATCTTGGATGGCCTGAGTGCGAGTAAAGTTTCAGCAAATGGTCATTTCTGGGTGAACTATTCCTATAATGCATGCACATATGAGGAGAACAGATCTACGCAGAAATGGCTGGCGCTTACCTCCGCATGCAGTCCAGAGCTCGCACAAAGTAATCTTTATTGAGCTGGTGCTCGTCCCTCAGCAGAGAGCACTGCTCCAGTGTCACTGACATGGACGTCCTGTCTTTGGCACTTTTACAGCTGGTGAAGCGGATACCATTCATCCGTCGACAGATCTGAGGAGACATGTGACAGATGGAATCGTTTTTACTTTCACTTCCTTTAATTAAAGGGGTAAGTGGAAATTTTTATTTTATTTTATATATGTATATTTTTTTATTCAACAAGACCACATTAAATTATATAAAATTATATATATTTTTTTTTTTAATGCATTTTTGATCAAAAATACAGTATTATTCGAAGAACAGAAAGTTCAAAAGAACACCATTCTTTGAAAAAAAAAAATCTACATTTTTTTGTAACATTATAAATGTATTTACTGTCACTTATGTCAATTAAAAACAAAACAAAACAAAACAAAATTTACCCCTTACTTACCCCCAAACATTTCAATGGTTGTGTATATATTGGTCACACAAACAAAAGACCAAAAATGCTAAATTTTATAAGCCGGTAATTACTCTCTTGAAACTCATGATGTAAAAGATTACAGTCTCTTACTTGAAATGCTGACCCTCACAGAACATTGATTTGAATGCTCGTTCAGCAACCTAATGTTTCACAAATGTGAGGTTACGAAACAAATTGCACACACTTCCTGCAGACTCCATGACCTCAAACTCAGCCTCACCATTCCCGCAAGCCACAGGATCTCCACGTTCTTTCTCTTCTTGGTGACTACATTCTGGCCGAGGGTGTCGAGCAGTTCCTTGATGTCTGTCTGTGTCTGAAAACATGGCAGGCCTTTGGAAAGAAGCGACAAAAAGAGCAGACACTTGAGATGTCATGCATCAACAGGTTTAAAGAGGGCTTGTTTGTCCCTGTATCGACAAGCACTAAAGATGAGATTGAAAAGTCTGGGGACATGTTATTTTTCTGATAAACAGAGAGATGGAAAGAAGACAAGATGTGACATGCTGCGATGCAGCTTGGCATTCGTCTGCTGGGAGCATTCATCATCTGGAGCCGTCACACTCCATAGACGTGATTGACATATCAGAGAACAATAAATTCCTGCACTCAAATCCTTTAAACACGAGACGCTGCGCTCGACACAAACACTGCAGAAGTGTCGCATGAATGCCCATCGTCAGAAGTTGGTCTAAAAAACAAAATCAGTCGACTGTAGGCTTTTTGTTTTTTCGTTTTCAGAAATAACAAACACATAATAACAAAATTTAAATAACAAAATTTAAGTGATAAATGTAGACTTCAATATGAAAATATATTAAAGGGGTCATATGATGCTTTTTTAAAGATAATTATTTTGTGTATTTGGTGTAACAGAATATGTTGACATGCTTTAATGTTCAAAAAACACATTATTTTTCAAATACTGTACATTATTGTAGGTCCTCTATGCCCCGCCTCTCTCAAACGCTTCGTTTTCTACAAAGTCCCTCCTTCCGACAAGCGCAGTCTGCTCTGATTGGCCAGCTGACCCAGTGCATTGTGATTGGCCGAACACCGCAAGCACTCGTCGGAAATGTAACGCCCCTTACCATAATCGCGAGCTTCATCTTTCAAAATAAATGTAAAGACAGAGCCCGAAAGGGGAACAGAGTCGCGTGACAGACACAGTGATGAAGCTGGTATGTGTTTGCAGTACACAAGCCACGGTTAAGACAGCTGACTCCACTGTGATGTGACCCTGTCTCTCTCTCTCTCTCACACACACACTCACACACACACATGATGCGCAAAACTCCGCATTTGAACAGTCAATAGCAAATACTTAAACTAATAACAAAACAGTAGCTGATTCAGAAGCGCCAGATTGTCATAGCAAAGTCAGAATTACCTCCTCTCCTAGGTTCACGAAACGGTCGTCCATAAAATGCATTGCTGTTCTGTTGTAAGTAATTTTAAAGATTCCTAAATGCATCTACTTCTGGTAGGCCAAATAAAGTGCTTTTGCTTTCGCACTGAAACACACAGCGTCTCCCTGACATGCTGCGTCAACACTTAACTGCGGTTACTGAAACCACGCCTTCTTTCTTTGTGTGCACATTTGGGCGCATTATGCAAATATTTCCACATGGTGAGGTAGATATGTGGGGGCGTGTTAGAACGAGCCGTTTTAGGGGGGCGTGGCAGAGTCTTAACTTTGATAAAGAATATCTCTTTGGTTTTGAGACTTTAGTCTTTGCAACTTCAGGGATCTTATCTATGCACAATCAGCTTGTAACACTCCAAAGAGAAAGGAAAACTTGAAATCGCATCATATGACCCCTCTAAAACATTTTCCTGATTTGATTTAAATCTCTTTATCAGCCCACTATCAAAGTTTTACAATGTGTGTGTATATATATAAATATATATAATGTATATATGTAAACACACACACACACATACACACTCAAATTTTCAAATTCAAATGCATTTATTTAAAATAATTTAACAGAAAAATATTTTGTAACATTATAAATATCTTAATTTTTTTTGATAAAAGTCCCATTATAATAAAATGTAAATCTATTTTTTTTTACAGTTACAGTAGTTTGAGTTTAACACGACAGTCTCAGTATTAATCTTTTTTTTTTTTATTATGGGTGAATCTCAGTGCATCCTCAAAATTAAAAGAAATAAATGAGAAATTAGTAATAAGAATGTTGAGAAATAGTATGAATGTTGCAGAAATTTTTATTTTTCAATATTTTGTTTATTTATATATACATATGCGTATTTTTTATTATCTGTGTGTTGCTGTCTCTGTGTACTGGAAGCATGTGACACTAAAACAAATTCCTTGTATGTGCAAACATACTTGACAATAAAGCTCTTTTTGAAAAGTTTTTTTTTTGCAACTTTAATATCAACATCAATCATTTTTGCAGTGCACAATACCAAGTTGATAACTAGTTTCTAAATATATTGTTCCCAATGTTTGAATAAAAGTAACTGATGAATGACTAAATGCAATATAAAAAGCTCAGTTTCTCGAATGATGAACTTACATTCAGACGGCAGCGTGTTGGTTAAGGATTTATAGTAACCTTCAAGAATCTCGAAGTTCTTCTGGTTTATTCTCTCCTGTAAAGATATGTCACCAAATCTGAGAGGGAGACACACAGAGAGCACAAGCATCATGTTCCAGCTCAGACACGCTTCACCGAGCATTTATGCTTGTAGGGATTGAATTCCACTTCTATCAGTCAGTGCTTGTACCTCTCAGCGATGGTTTGTTGCTCGTTGATGCCCACGTTGAAGAGCACGGGGAGCACGCGCAGCGGCTTGCCCTGGCGCAGCTCATCCGGGAGCGTTTGGAAGGCATGATGTGGGAGAGGCACCTCGACAGTGTAACGGTCTCTGGGACAAAAACAGGTTACATTTCCAAACTCTGTCAATACCAGCATGTTCCCACAGCTTCCTTGGACTCACTTGCACTCACACAATGCATCCATATTAACACAGTGCACTTCCATAATACCATCATTTTGTAATGGTTTTTAAAAGATGTTTCATATGCTCACCAAGGCTGCAATTATTGGATCCAAAATACAGTAAAAACAGAAATGTTGTGAAATATTATTACAATTTAAAATAACTGCTTTTTATGTTAATATATTGTAAAATGTAATTTACTCCTGTGATCAAAGCTGAATTTTCAGCATCATTACTCCAGTCTTCAGTGTCACATGATTGTCAGAAATCATTCTAATATGCTGCTCAATAAACATTTCTTATTATTATCAATGTTGATTCCTATTTTTGACACATTTTGTAACATTATAAATGTATTTACTGTCAGTTTTGATCAAGTTAATGCATTCATGCTGTAAACAGTAAAATTCTATATATTAATTATTTCATTAAAATATTATTAATGAAAATATTTATTTAAATTTAATTTTAATAATATGATATAATATAATAATTAATATAAAAATGTAAACAAACATTAAACGTAAATTTTTTTTCGATCAGTACATAACTGGAAAATATGAGTGACTCAAATATTTATTTCCATTACTTTTTTGTCTTTATTATATAGGACAGTAAAGAACTGACAGCAAGTGATATGAGAGATAGAAAGAGACAGAGTTTTTAGGATATGTAGGTTCACTCATGTATGTTTGTGTGTGTGTGAGGGGCTCTCTCACCGTCTACCGCTGACGGTGGGCTGCAGGCTGACAGCTTCCTCAGACGCCGCCTCTGTGATCCTGAAGCTCACTCTGTGCAGGTCACTGATCCCCACCTCCATGTCCTCCAGCATCCCTATTTCCTCACCTGAGTGACAAACATCTGTGTTACTACAGCATATACCAGCTGTCTTCATGAGGAAATACTACAGACTTCTTCTGAGTTCAAATAAAGATGCAATTTTGTTCTAAAACTTCAATTACCATGCAATACAAGCACCCAAATGTATACTGTACAAATGCATAAATACATCTATTGTACACAGTTGTTTGGGAAAAATTTTCTTTATAATACATTTCAATTTATCTTTATGTTGTCTATATTCTCTAGGTTGTATATCAGTATAGTATAAGTTCTGCAGTGATTAGTACCGGTACAAGCCGTGGGTGAAATGGGTGATTTCCAAAAAGGACAAATCACAGGAGCCCGTTTAGCAGGAGCGTCTGTATACTTGAGAGCCCAGATGTTTGGTGTTTCAAAATAGTCTTTAATCATAATGACTACACCAGCAAAGCATGGCAATACTTCATCAGTGAGTGGGTCGAAAACCAAAAGTGAATGATAGGAACCACTGACTGTGTCCAAACAACACAGAACTACTGCAGCAATGTGAAGGCAAACCTCACACAAAACCTGACCACAAAGCCACCATCCATAAAAAAGCTGGGAAATTAAACACGTGACTATAACTTTTGGTAATGCCATGCTCGACCAGTTACGCTCACATAAAAATAACTGGTTTATAAAAATGTTGTCTCTAACTTCAAGTTTATAGTTAACTGAAACTAAAACTAAAACAAGAAGTAAAAAAAAATATATATATATTTTTTTTAAATAAAATAAATGATAACTGAATATACACACAAAATAAATAAATAAATTATATATATATACACATATATATTACAAATTTTCATTTTAACTTGATGCACTAGAATAACTATGAAATAAAAATTTATAAAAACTACACAGGAATATAAAAACTAATAAAAACGACAAAAAAATGACAAAAACTTTAACTAAAATTTAAAATAAAATAGACAATATAAAGAAAAATACTAATTCAAAATGTTAATAAAACTACAATAATACCACCTAACTACCCTGTTTGACCAGAAATGTTGATCGCGGAACACGGCACGCTGTACCTCACTATCTTAAGGCACAGGAATTATATCATAAGCAACGTAATTCTCTAAACATTACCCGGGAACACAGTTGACACAGTTATCTCCCCACCGGCACTGCCTCAATAGATTAACTTTCTCCGAGCGCAGCAAACAATCGCAGTCATTCATGAGTAATTCAAACACACTTCATCAAACAAAAACAACAGCCTCCAGCACTTCAAGAAAGGTGAACTGAGGTCAAACCCATATTGTGTTAAGAAGCATGTTCAAGCACTTGACTGTAATCTGTGATCTAAGGATCACAACTGGAAGTGTGTTTATTTCAAAGTTTGGTCGCTGCGGGAAACAGCCATACAGCAATCATACGCAGAGAACTAAAGTGCACAATAAAGCATTAAGACACTCGAGGCTGAATTACAGTCATTTTACCACATGTACAGTGCCAAAACAGTAGTAAGTTAATAACGCACAGTCTTGAGTGGCTTATTGTTTTTATAAAACAGTTTTAACCGTTCTATACAAGTCCACTGAAGACAGGAAGACAGGGTGGCATATATCGAGCTCCACCCCTTTTTAAATAGCCAATAGCATTTTGTTTAATTAAAACACAGCTCACCACTGCGGCAGTTCGCGAGACAATGTGAAACCAGACTTAATTTGCCCCAATGGAAAGCATATTTACACTGAATTGATCCCTATCCTCTATGCAGTGCACTTCACCATATAGAAAGCAGTAATTCTGTAAACAATTGACTGATTTCCACTACAACTTCAATGTCTGTTTATGGTGTAGGAGACGGGACACTTCAGATTCTAGAGAGCATTTGATTGGACAAAGTTTGAAGAGAAGCTGAAGTGCAGGGTGATGTCATCAAAATCGTTGATCCACATTGGTGGAAGTGAGAGACTGTAAGTTTGGAATGTTTATATCTTATAAATGTGAATTTTGTCATTGTTTTGGAGCACACTTGCTTATAGATAACGTTAAGGCTAACATTAATACTAATAGCCAAAAATCTTCAATTTTGATTTCATGGGGACTTTAATAATAATAATCAGAAAAAACCTTCCAAAAGTAATATATTCACTAAAACAGAAAAAAAAAAAAGTGTAGAAACAATTTGCAGTAAATATCACAATGAATTAAAAATACTCTAAAAATTTTATTTAAAACTTTGAATTGTTTTTATTATTATTACCCAAGTAAAAAACCTATGCCACAATTTATTTAAAATACATTTATTTCATACTAAGTATAGTTTAAATCTATTAACTAGGGCTGTCAGTTTAAAGGCACAATATGTACGATTTTTTAATTAAAATATCCAAAAACCACTAGAACAGTGTTATATATTTTGCTGACTTGTATACTTACATTATCCCAAATGTTTTGAAGAATGTTTAAATCCAGAGAAATAAGCAATTTTAAATAGTGACACGGACCGTGTCCATAGTGTCATTGTGTCGCCTGCCAATGATGTCATAACTCCCATGATTCCACACTCAGTCACGGCGTCATCAAACTAGGCCTTTGTCTCTTTGTTTATTTTGAATACTCACCCTCTAGCGGCGAAAATTACATATTGTGCCTTTAACGTTAACTTAATTAGTTATGAAAAAAATTACGCAATTAAAATATTTTAACGCAGTTAACGCACTGGCCCCGCCCCCAGACCTGTACGTCATCTTACATTTCATACAGTTGACTGTTGACAAATATGATGCAGGGCAACAACTCCATAAATGCAGTTATGTCCTAAAATTCAAGATATTGGTGCAAAAAATGCCCCTTATGAGTTTTTGTCTAATATTTATACCATGGGATAAGTGATATCACACGAGCAGGGAGAGCAATTTTACACGAGTGCTGATTTTGTCCAGAATATAACGAGTGCAAATGTGATTTTATACAACAGTTCAGTAAAAAATAAGTTGATATTGTGTTATATTTTAAACACAATATTATGTGCTTTTGCTCAATTTTGCAGAGAACATATTACCTTTAAAGCCATAGCAGAACTGTTGTGCGTCTCCGAGCAACACAGCAGTGATTCTGAATGAATCCACGTTTTGAACAAATTGTGTGAACCAATGATTCAATAGCCTATTCATAAAGAGAGCCATTTACTTAATTCCTGAATGAATCAGCCATTTGAATGAATCGAACGAATTAATGACTCATAAAGACATTTACAGCCACCTGCTGGCAGATTTAGTTTCTTATGTGGAGTATCATTTAATAAAAAACAACAATAATAATAAAAAAATAAAATAAAAACATTAAAAGGATAGTTCACCAAAAAATTTAAATTTACTCACCCTCAAGTTCTTTCTAACCTTTCTTTTGTGGAACATAAAAGAAGGTATTTTGAAGACTGTTTGTCACAAAGCTGTTTTGCTTTGCAGTAACTTTCATCAAATTATCTTCTTTTATGTTCCTTAGTTTATGTTTGGCAGTTGTAGCCTAAACGTTTATGTGTAATAAATTTTATGTTGAATCAAATAAAAATTTCTTTCTACAGATACACTTTGCAATGTCTACTTGATACTTTCTCATTTACACAATAATGGCTTTAATTTATCTGGGTAATGCCACAGTCAAAATTAAAATTTTTAATTGACTGACAGCCCTACTATTAACATATCGCATATATGTCAGTATTTGCTGACATATCGCTCGAGAATTACTGATTTAAAAATAATAATTAAACTTTATTTGGAGTACTACTTGTGCACAATTCACATTTCATAATATTAAGACTAAAATGTGTTTTAATATCACTATTAATAAGGGTTGTATGATCACTATATAATATCAGTCTTTAAATGCAAGATATTTAAAGTGTACCTGAAGTATACTTGCAATAGTTGCATTTTAGCACAATCAAATATACTACAGTATATCTTTAGTTGGACTTCAGCAATACTTCCGCACAATTAAAGTGCACAAAATTAGTTGTTCCAGTTTAGCAGACTTCAAGTATACCAGTTTAGTATACCAAAAGTACAATTGCAGGGTATTTTTTATTAAGCACAAAACTACGTATATGTATTTGTAGTATACTTGGCACAAAACAAATGCGTTTGAAATACAGGGTATTATTTTTACTCTATATCGTTTTACAGTGTAGTTCATTATATTAACATTAGGGCTATGTTTGCCAAGCAATGTAGAAACTTGGCATTTCATATGGAATGTGCAGTCATATGTGCACGTTTCTCTTGAATAGTTGATTGTATTTCACTGTTTCAGACCACCAGAGATGGTCAATACATGGTGGAAGGAGTAGCGTCTCGCGCATCACATCGAGAATCTCGTATTAATTCAGTCACATGTGACTTTGACCGATGACCTGCCGGAAGCTATATCAGCTCCTGACTACGTCACGGTCTGTCTCTTTGTCATTGTCGCGGAGAGATCTCGTTGAGTGTGCACAGCTTTTGGGTTGGTGTTCGCTCCCCGCTATAGCTGTGTCTCAAGAGAGCAAAGATGGCGCATTTGCGTTGAATTATTGGATTTGTCATTGGATATTGTATTATATTGGATCCATTGGTTATCCAGGGTCCTTAAAAGCGGTGTTCCAGTCGCTGTGGTAAGTACTGTTAGAACTTATTGGTTTACCAGGGTTCTGTGTTCACCGTGTGTGCATACCTGTGCATTCAGACTACTGTTGCGCTCACTGGTAAACCAGGGCGTCGGTTATTGCGTGCGGTTACTCTGGCAACCACGTAACGCGTTATTATTGCAGTACTGTATTATCGCTGTTATTAACCCATTGGTTGACCAGGGTTATTTTTCCTAAAGGCATAGGCACTATGGCTGCCTCATGTTCTACATGTTCAGGTCCTATGGACCTTATGGATGCACATATTCACTGCCCTGCCTGTCTGGGCATCGACCATCTTAAGGAGGCTTTAACTGAACCTTGCCCAGAATGTAGTCAAATGCCATTGGAAATTAGGCAACAGAGACTGGCAAAGTTTGAACCGTGAAGTGAAGATTTCTTAATACCAGTCAAGACTAGGACTCAGACAGGTAGCAAGCGCTCAGCTAGCAAAACTGAGGGGCCTCCAAAAAAGAAACGAACTCTGACTGCAGCACTATCTCACCAGGTAGTGGAATTAGCTAATGATGTGCAGGTCATTCAGGCTTTGTTGGCTAGGTCATTTCCGTCTGCAAATGAGGATGTGAGAGCATGTTAATAACGCACAGTCTTGAGTGGCTTATTGTTTTTATAAAACAGTTTTAACAGTTCTATACAGGTCCACTGAAGACAGGAAGACAGGGTGGCATATATCGAGCTCTGCCCCTTTTTAAATAGCCAATAGCATTTTGTTTAAATCACAGCTCACCACTGCGGCAGTTCGCGAGACAATGCGAAACCAGACTTTTCACTGGTTACGGATGAGCAGGACTGATACATACCCTTGGAGGAGACTTCTTATGCACTCTCTCAGTCTCAGTACTCCCATAGCGATGAGGGCTCAAGTCTGCAGGGTGCTGGTTCTTCGGTGGCATTTTCATTGCAGGACACAATCAAGATGGCCCTTGCTAAATTAAATCTGGACCCACCCCCTCCGGTGTTGGGACCTTCAAACCTCTTGCGTCGGTCGGCTGCTCGGCCAGATGATTTCCTGATACCTAGCTGCCCTGACTTTACTGAGGTTGTTTTTTCAGCTTTTCGCTCTGCTCCTTCTTCCAGACCGGATCGAGCGGCGTGCACATTGGCTGCGATGGCTGATGCCCAGGAGAAAGGTCTTGGTAACATGCTCTCGGTAGAGTCGTGTATTTCTTCATTGATTGTGTCCCCGGATGAGGCCCTTAAGCAGGAGCTACGCTGCCCTAATCTGGAGTGCAGGCGTACTGATGATTTGCTGGTTCGTGTTTATAACACTGTATCAGAATTGACTCGTATTGGGAATTCTATGGCGCATTTGCTGTTGGCACTTCATTCGACGATGTCATCAACAACACAGGATAATACTCCATCAGAACTGCTTGAGGCTTCTCTACAGGCTTTGGGATCCATGGCTTTCTCTAGTGGGAAAGCTCTTGGACTTATCACACAAGCAAGACGGCAGGTGTGGCTGGCTCAGTCCAGGCTCCCTGAGGTATGTTGCAACAACCTCCGCCAATTGCCATTAGTGCCTGGTCAAATCTTCGGTCCAGCTGCTCAGGAGGCCCTTGAGCGTAGGGTAAAGGCAGCTGAGTCTCGTTCCCAGCATATTGGGCATAGCGTGAGCTACCCTGCACTAGCTGCACAATGGCTACCTGCTCATCATTCAACTTTGCAGCAGCATAGACAGTTCTCGCCCGTTCTCGGTTCAGGCCATCAACTCGCCCTGCACCTCCTCACCGGCGTGCCCCCAAAGATAATGGAAATGTTCCCCGGCGTCGCTAGGGGTTCAGAGTCTGTGACGGGACAGTTTTCGGCCTCTCAGTTACATCCTTGGAGGGCAATTACAGACAACAAGTGGCTTCTCGATACACTTGAGAAAGGATATTGTCTTCAGTTCCATCACAGACCCCTAGTGAGCACCCAGGTTTATCCGACAGTTGTCCAGGATCCGCATCAGGTCCTGGCACTTTCAGTGGAGATCAAAAACTTGTTGGAGAAGGGTGCAATAGAACCAGTAGACCCCCATGTCCAACCCGGGGGGTTCCACTCAAAATATTTTCTTGTTCGGAAGAAGGATGGAAGTTTCAGGCCCATCCTGGATCTCAGGCGCTTAAACAAGAGCCTCAAGCGTCTTCCTTTCCGCATGTTGCGGATTGTAGATGTTCGACATGCAATCGAACCCTGGAATGTGGTTCACTTCAGTGGACCTGAAGGATGCGTATTTTCACATCCCCATCACTCCACATCACAGAAGGTTCCTTCGGTTCACTTTTCAAGGCAAAACTTATCAGTTCAGGTGTCTTTCCATTCGGCTTGTCTCTTTCTCCCAGGGAGTTCACACGCGTCATTCAGGTGGCGCTGGAGCCACTGCAACGAGAAGGCATGCTGATTCTTCCATACCTGGACGATTGGCTGTTGTGCGCCAGATCATACCAACAGGCTGTCAACAACACACAGCGTCTGTTGTTTCATGTAGCCACCTTGGGTCTAAAGGTGAACTTTCAGAAGAGCTGCCTAACCCCAAGCCAGTCAGTGTGTTTTCTGGGAATGCAGTTGGATTCCAGGGCAATGAGAGCTACCCTCACTGTTGGCAGAAGGCAGGTATTGCGGGGAACAGTAGCAAAGTTCCAGGTTCATTACAAGCTGCCCTTCATCAGCTTCCTACGACTGGCAGGCCTTCTCACAGCAGCATCATCAGTCATCCAACTGGGCTTTTTACATCTTCGCCCATTTCAACGTTGGTTAATAGCCAGACATTTGTCACCAGTTCGCAATCGACCCACACTGGTTCGGGTCACAACCTATTGTGCTGCCTCCCTGAGAATTTGGAGAAGGGACAAGTTTCATCAGAGGGGAGTTCCAATTGGGCCGCCCCCAGCACGCAAGGAGGTGGTAATCACGGATGCCTCCCTCAGTGGGTGGGGAGGACTGTGGCAACACCGAGGTGTACGGGGCAGTTGGTACCCACAGTTAAGGGCCTCTCACATCAATCTTCTGGGACTATGGGCAGTGTTTCTAACTTTGAGACATTTCAGGCAAGAACAGTCGGAGAGACGCATTCTGGTAAGGACGGACAATACCACAGTGGTATTTTTAATCAACCACCAGGGGGGCACAAGGTCCTTACCCTGTCTCCAGTTAATGAGAAGGCTCCTGTGTTGGACGTACAAGCACTTCCCTTCAGTCAGAGCAACTCACATTCCTGGTTGCTGCAACAGTGTGGCGGACTCACTTTCCCATTCGGGACCAAGACCAGGGGAATGGTGCCTACACAAGGAGGTTGTTCAGTCAATTTGGAAGAATTACAGGACAGCAGTCGTAGACCTTTTTGCCAGAAAGTCGACAACACATTGTCCGCTATGGTTTTCGGCGCAGGAGGAAGAGGGCTCATTGGGACAGGATGCTCTGGCCCACTAATGGCCAGATCTGCTCCTCTATGCCTTTCCTCCAATTCCTCTTCTTTGGTCTGTCCTGAGGCGGGCGCAGGAGAGGCATCACAGACTCCTTCTAGTGGCTCCTTGTTGGCCAGCAATGCCTTGGTGGCCAACAACTGGCCCGCCTCAGCTGCTGCAAGTTCAGAAGGATCTGCTTTCACAAATGGAAGGAGCGTTGTGGTATCTGTTCCCGGGCAGGCTGAAATTGTACATCTGGCCCCTGGGGTTGAGAGGATGCTATCCCAGTGTTCAGCGGGAGTGAGTAATACGGTCATGAGTGCTAGGGCTCCTTCAATGCGCCGCACTTATGCAAGTAAGTGGAAGCAGTTTGTCTCTTGATGCGCAGACCGGGCTCTCAGTCCAATTGATTGCCCGATCAGTGTGGTGTTGGATTTCCTGCAGTATTTGTTGGATGCTTGACACTCTCCAGCTACACTTAAAGTGTTTGTGGCTGCCCTGTCAGCCCACCGGGATCCTGTGGATCAGGCCATGTCCAACCCGGGGGGTTCCACTCAAAATATTTTCTTGTTCGGAAGAAGGATGGAAGTTTCAGGCCCATCCTGGATCTCAGGCGCTTAAACAAGAGCCTCAAGTGTCTTCCTTTCCGCATGTTGCGGATTGTAGATGTTCGACATGCAATCGAACCCTGGAATGTGGTTCACTTCAGTGGACCTGAAGGATGCGTATTTTCACATCCCCATCACTCCACATCACAGAAGGTTCCTTCGGTTCACTTTTCAAGGCAAAACTTATCAGTTCAGGTGTCTTTCCATTCGGCTTGTCTCTTTCTCCCAGGGAGTTCACACGCGTCATTCAGGTGGCGCTGGAGCCACTGCAACGAGAAGGCATGCTGATTCTTCCATACCTGGACGATTGGCTGTTGTGCGCCAGATCATACCAACAGGCTGTCAACAACACACAGCGTCTGTTGTTTCATGTAGCCACCTTGGGTCTAAAGGTGAACTTTCAGAAGAGCTGCCTAACCCCAAGCCAGTCAGTGTGTTTTCTGGGAATGCAGTTGGATTCCAGGGCAATGAGAGCTACCCTCACTGTTGGCAGAAGGCAGGTATTGCGGGGAACAGTAGCAAAGTTCCAGGTTCATTACAAGCTGCCCTTCATCAGCTTCCTACGACTGGCAGGCCTTCTCACAGCAGCATCATCAGTCATCCAACTGGGCTTTTTACATCTTCGCCCATTTCAACGTTGGTTAATAGCCAGACATTTGTCACCAGTTCGCAATCGACCCACACTGGTTCGGGTCACAACCTATTGTGCTGCCTCCCTGAGAATTTGGAGAAGGGACAAGTTTCATCAGAGGGGAGTTCCAATTGGGCCGCCCCCAGCACGCAAGGAGGTGGTAATCACGGATGCCTCCCTCAGTGGGTGGGGAGGACTGTGGCAACACCGAGGTGTACGGGGCAGTTGGTACCCACAGTTAAGGGCCTCTCACATCAATCTTCTGGGACTATGGGCAGTGTTTCTAACTTTGAGACATTTCAGGCAAGAACAGTCGGAGAGACGCATTCTGGTAAGGACGGACAATACCACAGTGGTATTTTTAATCAACCACCAGGGGGGCACAAGGTCCTTACCCTGTCTCCAGTTAATGAGAAGGCTCCTGTGTTGGACGTACAAGCACTTCCCTTCAGTCAGAGCAACTCACATTCCTGGTTGCTGCAACAGTGTGGCGGACTCACTTTCCCATTCGGGACCAAGACCAGGGGAATGGTGCCTACACAAGGAGGTTGTTCAGTCAATTTGGAAGAATTACAGGACAGCAGTCGTAGACCTTTTTGCCAGAAAGTCGACAACACATTGTCCGCTATGGTTTTCGGCGCAGGAGGAAGAGGGCTCATTGGGACAGGATGCTCTGGCCCACTAATGGCCAGATCTGCTCCTCTATGCCTTTCCTCCAATTCCTCTTCTTTGGTCTGTCCTGAGGCGGGCGCAGGAGAGGCATCACAGACTCCTTCTAGTGGCTCCTTGTTGGCCAGCAATGCCTTGGTGGCCAACAACTGGCCCGCCTCAGCTGCTGCAAGTTCAGAAGGATCTGCTTTCACAAATGGAAGGAGCGTTGTGGTATCTGTTCCCGGGCAGGCTGAAATTGTACATCTGGCCCCTGGGGTTGAGAGGATGCTATCCCAGTGTTCAGCGGGAGTGAGTAATACGGTCATGAGTGCTAGGGCTCCTTCAATGCGCCGCACTTATGCAAGTAAGTGGAAGCAGTTTGTCTCTTGATGCGCAGACCGGGCTCTCAGTCCAATTGATTGCCCGATCAGTGTGGTGTTGGATTTCCTGCAGTATTTGTTGGATGCTTGACACTCTCCAGCTACACTTAAAGTGTTTGTGGCTGCCCTGTCAGCCCACCGGGATCCTGTGGATCAGGTATCAATCGGTGCGAATAGACTAGTGGCGGCTTTTCTTAAAGGGGCTGTACGTCTGAAGCCGCCAGTACGGGCAGTATGTACACAGTGGGATTTATGGGTGGTATTGGACAGGTTGTGTTTAGCACCCTATGAGCCTGTTGAGCAAGCAGACATAAGGAGCCTCTCTATGAAGACAGCGTTTCTGTTGGCCATAACGTCAGTCAGAAGAGTCAGCGAGTTGCATGCATTGTGGTGAGTTCGCAGTGTCTCAGGTGGGGACCAGGGGACAGTCAAGTTACACTCTGGATGAATCCAGCCTTTCAGCCCAAGGTATTGTCACCTCAGTTCACAAATCAATCTATTCAGCTGGCAGCGTTCATGCAGGAGGGAAGGGGCTCGCGGGCAGCCCTATGTCCAGTCCGTATGTTGAAGCAGTATGTATTGAGGACTGCCTCATGGCGTGTCACGGACCAGCTTTTTGTCTGTTTTGGACCCGGCAAGAAAGGTGCACCTTTGTCGAAACAAAGGCTCGCTCACTGGGTGGCGGACTCTATTGTTGAAGCATATCGTGCAACAGGCCGTGTATTGCCTGCAACTGTTAAATGTCATTCCACTCAGGCAGTGGCCACTTCTTATTCAGCATTACGTGGTGTGCCTCTTTCGGAGATATGTGTGGCAGCTACATGGGCATCACCTTGCACATTCACAAGGTTTTATCGACTTAACGTGGCCCCTTCTCCCTTGATCAGTTCTGCCATACTTACAGAAGATGCTTGAGCTTATATCCTCATGACTTGGCTGTATTCGTCTTCCACCATGTATTGACCATCTCTGGCGGTCTGAAACAGTGAAATAGAATGCTGGTTACTGGAGTAACCGTGGTTCTATTAATGGTGGAAGACCGCCAGAGTCTCTGGTGATTGAGAATGACTATGAGACCGACCGTGATGTAGTCAGGAGCTGATATAGCTTCCGGCAGGTCATCGGTCAAAGTCATGTGTGACTGATTAATACGAGATTCTCGATGTGATGTGCGAGACACGACGCCTTCCACCATGTATTGACCGTCTCTGGTGGTCTTCCACCATTCATAGAACCACGGTTACTCCAATAACCAGCGTTTTACTGCATTTAGCAGGTTATTTTGGTGTGATTGCGTATCTGATGGAGGATACTCACTGTAAGTACTTAGCAGGCTCTCAAACTGGGCCACCAGCCCAACGGCATGCAGCTGTCTGAGAAAGCCCTTATCCTCCAAACCTGCGTATAATCGCATGACAAATCCACACGCCAGCGCAGCTAGCTGCAGATACACAACACACATATCTTCACAAACGCCTTGTCACAATAAATGTGAAGCATAAACAAACTTGATGAATTATATCAATGCTGAGAGATTGATTTAAACACAGTTTGGAATAGTTTTTCATCAAAGTGAAAACACATTTTTTCAAAACACACTTCACTAAACTGAAGGCCAGATAGTTTTGTGTCTGGTCACTCACTGCTTGGCTGAAGACAGCATCCCGTCTCTGCTGCAGCTGCAGGCCCTGGGCCGTGCTGCACACCGCCTCCTGGAGCAGGACGAAGCTCACCGAGCGCCTCGCTCTCTCCGCTACTTCTGCCACACACTCCTTCAATGACTGAACCAGGATGCCAAGCTGATCCCACCAAACCGCAGCTGTCACGGGAGGATCTAGGGGAAAATATGACAATTGTGATGCGGCTTTCCAGTAATGTGTTTTCCAGACCATTCAGAGTGACCTGGTTTCTACTAGTACACAGATGGTCAGTATTAATGAGAATGAAACTGGATATTTGAGATTGCGAAATAGCTATTAAGCTATTGATTTGATTTGCTTGTGGTTTGTTTAAAGCACTTGTCTTGAAAAGGAGGTTGCTAACAAGCATTTAAATGAGAGGTTGTTGGTGATATTAAACTAGGGCTGCACGATAAATCGCATGCGATATTTAACGCACATCTTGTCAGAAAAGCCGGTTCTGTAATCAGCGGTAAATCTCCATCACGTGCGTGCTTTCACATTGAGCAGCATTAACTACACAGAGCCATTGTTCACTGACGAGCTGCGCAAAAAATCGCGCGAATATGAACGTGGTTTTGCGCAGCTCGTCAGTCGGCTTTCTGACAAGATGCGCGTTAAATATCGCATGCGATTTATCGTGCAGCCCTATATTAAACATAATCATGCCAAACAGGTGAACTCATTTATTCACTTTAACAGCCTAATTGTGTTTATTCACACACTCACAAACTATTCTAACTCAAACTTTCAGGGAAAGTTTGTAAATGAAGTCTGAAAGCATTGTTGAAGCTTAATGGGTAGTGATGTTAAAGTCATGTGATCGTGGTTTAGTTTGTTGTAAGCCGACTGTATTTAGGGTTCAAAGGTTATAAAAGTTGTGAACAAAAACGTGTAAATATCATAAACTTGTTGGCCACAGTGCATATTTCCTGCAATAACTCAAAAACCAAAGGAAAAATCCTTTTGGATATTGGAAGCAGGGTGATGCAACTTTCAGGATTAGCCTATAAAAATACATCATCACTGCAGTGCTCTATTGGCTAGAGAAACAGCATGTTTTGACATGAAAGGTCACTAATTTAAGTGTATTTAAATTTGAAATAATATGCACTTATAAATCGTTCACAATAAGAGCAGGAATTTGCATTAAGTATATAGGGTCCATTTGGATGTGCGCTTTAAAATCAGACCAAAATTATGCAAAACTGACCACTCTTGGACCAAAACATGGAAAATGAACAGTTTTGGTTATGACAGCATTGTAAAATAATTTGCAGTCATTGAACCTGAATTAAATGTAGTAGTAATTTCTTTATTCTTTGTGCACTTTTGTTCATGTTTTTTGAGGACCACAGCATTATACAACTGGTCCATGTTGACATTTATCTAATCTGACTTGCTTGCTCCAAGTGACAGATGAAAAAAAAAATCCATGTGAAGTATTTCCATTTTCTTTTAATGACAGTTAATAAGCCTGTTTATTTATGCATGCATGACTACATTGCAACTAGCACTGTGTGATTTACCCTGCTGGGTACGGGAAAGGATTTAATGGAATAAAGAAGTTATAAAAGTTTTATAATCTACAATTAATAAAGTTTCATAATCTACTATTACAATAATGACACAGTTAGTTTATGAGTGCTGTATGCAGGAATTAAAAACTATACATCTCTTTCCAACATGTATAAAGCAGCCCACCCGCTGGTAAGATTACAATGCAATTAAAGTGCTCTGAGAAGATAGCGGATCAAGCTTTAGAATAAACTGTGTTTGATGCTTGAGGCATGCACGGGTCTGTTTGTTATCTAAATGACAGACTAAGACAACTACAACTCTTATCAACGTCCCAAAACCCGGGAGACAGAATTAGATCAAAGTTAGCAGATATGATCTTTGGGGCACTAGAGACTAAGTCTTGGCTTCCTTGTCTAAACATGGTTTGGAATATATATGAACATCCATGTTTTTGCTTCATCGATGAAAATAGCTCCAAATAAAACCACAGAGTGTCCAAGCAATACACAGTAGTGGTGTCTCATTAATTAATCAGTGTTTTTGAACAGGTTTCTTGAAAAAAAAAAACGATTCAATGACTCATTCGTAAAGACAGTCACATGCTTTGTTTTTGAATGAATTAATATTTTTAAACAAACTGGTTGAACAAATGATTCAATGACTCGTTCGTAAAGACAGTCACATGCTTGCTCTTGAACAAATCAACATTTTGAAAAAGTTGGATTAACAAACGATTCAATGACTCATTCATAAACACAGTCACATGCTTTGCTACTGAATGAATGAATCGTTTTTGAAAGAATTAGTTGAATAAATGATTCAATGACTCACTCATAAAGACAGTCACTTGCTTCGTTCCTCAACATTTTTAAATGAATCGATTGAACAAACAATTCAATTTCCCCTTTTAAAGACTTAATTTGCTGCTGAATGAGTTAATGTTTGTGAACGAATCGGTTGAACAAATGATACAATGACTCACTCATAACAGCAGTCACTTGTCTCATTCCTGACTTAATCAGTGCTTTTGAACAAATCACTTGAATGACAAATTCAGTGAGTCACTCTTAAAGACAGCCACTTCATTCCAGAATACATTTCTGTTAAACAAATTGGTTGAAAAATGATACAGCAACTCACTCATAAAGACAGTCACTTGCTTCATTTCTGACCGAATCAAAGTTTTTGGATGAATCAATTGAACGAATGATTCAATGACCAACTCAAACAAATAATTCAGTAACTCTCTCATAAAAACAGTCACTTAATTTGTTGCTGAATGAGGTAATGTTTGTGAACAAACCGGTTGAACAAATAATTCAATAATTAACTCATAAAAGCAGCCACTTCATTCCTAAATTAATGAGAGTGTTTAAACTAACCAGTTGAATTAATAATTTAATGATTTATTTGTAATATTTTTTATTTATGACATTTTTTTTAGTTTTCACCTTTTTACCACATCACTAATCACAGAAAATATAATTTACATGATTTATTTATATAAATGTACATTATATGTATAATTGTAATAATCACTGTAAAAACATGTTAACATGTTCAGGCACCTTCCATTTTCCACATAAAAATCAATTCTAAATGTCAAACACAGCTGCCCTGTTGAAATTTCACATGCCCTAGCTTGATATTCTTGCAATTTGTCATTCAGTTCTGTGATTTGCAATAACTCATTTGTTTTAGAAAAAAAGTGCATGAGAAAAGAACTTCAATCTTTAATCTACGAACTAGATCTGCCTTACTCCTTTCATGTGCATCTGTTTTGCAACAAGCCCTGCGTTTGAATTTGTTTTGCATTAGTCATCAGATTTTTGGCAGTATTATCCTGGCTTTGCATTGAGTGGCTTTTTCAATGACCCCATTTCACAAGAACATTCATTGAAAGAGTCACGTTCAATAGTTTGGTTCCCTCCCAGGGTGTATTCACACCCATGATCGGAATAGCTATCTTTATTAAATTCATTACTTTTTATGTGCATGACACGAGACATCAACCTAAAAACCGGTCCGACATCATTTCATCAAGCCTTTGAATGACAGCTGTGTTATGTGAAGTATTTGCACAGACACAATAACGTTTTATACAATACATTGCATATAATGTTGACATTGTCACACAAAATGTAAATACTGCTGACAATGATCGTGCAAAGATGCAATCTTGTGTAAGGAGAAAATATTAGCACACATTTGCATTCTTGTTAACAAACGATTCAGTACTTTTGCTACATTTAAACTATGAAACTGCTGCAATAATAATATATTATGAAAAACACGCACCACATTTCTGAAATCAATCATAAATAATTAATGACCAATTGCTTTAACATGACACGAAGGCTTAGCCTGTTTGGTTTGAATTCCAACTTTTATGCAAAATGTGAATTTGGAGAACTGTCAGAAATGAAGTGTAATATGAGCTCAGCATAAAAAAAGCATAATTGCCCTTCAGTAAATTCTTTATATTGTAGATTGCAACAGGCAGAACCGCAACATGTAGTTTCAGATAATGTCCAAGTGGTGGCAGCATTGGCTGCATTAAAAACTCTCAGGTTTTGCACTCTTGCACTGCTTGTCATCGGCTGCACAGTTTTTTTCACTTTAACAGCACTGAGTGTCAGAAGTTTCCTTTAACTATTCCTGTCTGACAGAAGATCTGCGGATGGTGCTAATATTCATCTCTAACGGATCTGACAAGTGCTAAAAAAATAAATGTCGTGGGTTGTTATTAAAGCGTGAAAACAAAGTACATCCAGTGAAAAATTCTCACAGAAAACGTCTCGAGTGAAGTGGAAAATCCGCCATTAGAAGCTTTTCTAGGATGCATGAAGTTGGCAACTCGTGTGAAATATTATTATTAAAATTATGAAGAAAAAATGACAATATCTTCACATTTTTGTACACTATTCTCTACTTAAACCTTTATGTATAATGCATTATACAGGTATTCAAAATGTATGTTGTAACGCAATATATATATTCATAAATAAAATTAAAATGCATTATTACATTTTTAGATTCCTTGCTACATCTGAAACAGATTCTGAAATGCATGTGTTTTAATGCATTTTATTTTTTTTAAGGTGTAGCAATGAATATATAAGCATTAAAATGCATTATAACTCTGGTTACCATTATCAATGGGATCAAACAATGCATTGTAAGGTGCATTACAAGGCATAATTAATGCATTAAAATACTTTTAATAATGCATTGTATATAAAGGCTTCAAATAAAGTGTTACCCAAAATTCAAATGCAATTTCAAATCCTCATAATGGGGAGCATTAAGTGTAACAAGAATATTTCATTTTCGTAATTAATCCAGGGCAACGGCATAATTAATTCAGTCAAAAGCATGACAATGAAATGATACTGACACTTGTTTTTCCATTTTTCATAGTCTATGCCTCGCCATAAAAGGAAATTAATTCTCCTTTAGGCAGTTAATTGATCATTCAAGCAGCCGTTTGGCATATTTGACGTATTATTTTAGCATTTAAGTATTTGCTGGTTCATTGCAGTTGCGGTCTTGAGTTGTAGTTGATCATTTGAGCGTTTGTATTCAGTGTAGTTTGTCGTACCGGGACTGTGTGAGGTGATGACGTCTGCCAGCGGGCGGCTGGGTGCTGATTCCTGGTTGTTGTTGTCTTGCTCCTGTAGTTTATCCACCAGGGCGATGACGCAGTTCAATCTCTTCGCCACACTGGCCCAGACCCTGTCCTAGAAGAGCCAACGCAAACGTTAACGGACCGACACTTACAGCACAGAGACCTGACACGTAAACATTTTGAGTTTATTTGCTAACCAGACCAGTGTGATCAGCAAATATTTACATTTTATAGCATTGGTTTTGATTTTGTGTTACACATATACCTAGCATACTCGTATGTATTTTATATATGTTTCATCCACATGGAAAATGTTACAGAGAAACATATGAATAGAAATACAGTACAAACTCAAACACACACATGTATATACTGTAAACATGTTCATATTTAACAGATTAGCTTCGAAAGATCATTTGATTTAGTTTAGGGTTCATTTAAATGTCGTTTCTGAAGCTGTGCTCGACTCCTTTCCAGAAGTTTCTTCAACAACCAAAAGATGACATGTTTCCGTCTGCCTGTTCTTGGCTTCTTATTACAGAAACTTCCTATCTTAAAACTTAAGATCTAGACAAGTTCAATAGAATGTATATAGTTCCTAATTGAAATTCGGCATGGTTACTAAGTCAGGATGTTTCTGTAATACGGCTCCTGATCTCATTAAAACCACTGCAGAAGCTGCACACACACACACACACACACACACTTTATTTTATTTTTTCGTTTTGTATTTAATTTGTTAAAATTATATCTAGCCTATTTTCAAAGTTCTCTGTGTTTATTTATTTAATGTTAAAGTTATTTCCTAGTTAATTGTTTGGTGCGTGTGTATGCAGTAGGCCTAGCCTGCGTTTAAAAACTGAGGTGCCGCTAGTTGCTGTTTTGTTTGGACGGTTAATGTTTTATAAGCTAATAAAAAAATACCCAATGTTTTTGTCATGTGTGGTGCTTTGGTTTAGCATTGGTTACTTCATCTTATTTAAACGCAATCATGTTTAAAGTCTGTTATTCTGGATGTTAACTTGAACCAATATTTAGTTTGAGTATTTGTGTACATTTTTCACAAGCTCTGAGATAAAGTCCGCGGGAGCGGGCGGGAGTGGACACAAACATTGCGGGCGCGGGCGGGAGTGGAACACATAGGTTGCGGGAGCGGGCGGTCCTGGTCATACATTCAGCGGGAGCGGGCGGGTGCGGGTTTAAGAAAACAGTCCCGCGCAGGGCTCTACACCGTAATTCTGACTTTGTTAGAAGCAACTGTGTTTATAGCTCACAATTCTGAGAAAATAAGTCAGAAATGCAAGATATAAACTTGCAACTGTGAGAAAAAAGTCAGAATTGTGAGATAAAAAGTCACAATTACTTTTCTTTTTTTTATTCAGTGGCACAAATGGGCTTCCATAGCAGAAGAAAAACTAAAGGCTGCAACACACTTTTTTTTTTTTTGAGACTATGAATCCATCCAGGGTGAGGATATCTAACATGTTTTGATATTTTGAGCTGATTTTAGAACACATATTGTTTCCATTTGTCACGTTTCAAATGTTAAGGTTACAACTGAATCTGTCTGAAAAAAGAGTGATTTCTTAAAATTGTTATTTTCAAACCTCTAAATCTACTCATTATAAAAAATGCTTAAAATTAACCAAAATTAAAAATCATTCGCTTATAATGTCTGCACAGGAGTGACTTGGTGTTGTTTCCAAACAAAAGGAAATATCAATTGACCATCAGTTTTGGAGTAACACATTACAAGTAACATGAGTTATATAATCTCAGATTACATTTTTCAAGTAACTAGTAAAGTAACGCATTACATTCAAAGTATGAAATATCTTAACTACTTTTTCAAACAAGTAACACAACCCTAGGAAAAAGTAATATATTTAAAATACATTTATTTCATACTAAGTATAGTTCAAATCTATTAACATTTACTGAACCGCTCCAACTATCACACACAGTTCAACTTCAGCTCTGGTTTAATAGGGCTGATGTTGTTGGTTAACATTTTTTACTCAGAAATATTATATAGAGCACCAAAAGATAAGACGGTCTCCCCATGCATTACATTTAAAGCTAAAGGAGGAGGAAAACAAACGTGCACGTTTGAGACGTTAATAGTAAAATATCCTCGAAAGAGAGTGTGTTTGCTCTTTCTATTTTATTGTACCTTTTTATGGAGAGAGACAATAATATGACTTCTCATAATATTTAATTAAACACTTACTGGTTACTCCTATGACATTTATGCAAATTGATAAAAGCAGCACTTCTATTGGCTGACAGAGTAAAAAAACGACATGAACATAAAACATTCTGACAGGAAAAATGATCAGGCAAACGTCAGGCATGGCTTCTCCTTCCCTCCTGTGAGCGGCGCTCAAGGGCACGCAAGTTATTTTGCCATTGATTAGAGATGCTTGTCTTATCTTGGCCTCTAAACCTCTCCTGTTAGCCACGGTTTTGACACACACACACACACACACACACACACACTCTTGAAGGCAATTACAGGAGGCAGACACCACAGCTTCACATCCACATTTCACAGCACCATTGACTAAACAAACACAACACACTCTTAGTATGTGACTTGAGTTTGTAGTCACCCTTCAGTTTGTGTGGTAAAGCTTTCTACTATCAGATGCTACAGTAATAGCGGTTGCCGTGTGTGCTGATGTCACTGGCTCGGTTGCTAACCTGATCCCTGTCTGGCCTCTGGTCCTGTGGAATGACTGAACCTCTCAAGATCCTATCAAATATATCCGAGCTCAAGCGCTGTCAGACTCTCTGAAGTGCTGCAGACACAAGCAGCAAATGTGCAGAGTATGGAAGCCCGTCTCCGCCACTGAATAAAAAATAAAGATAATTGGGACTTTTCTCTCAATTCAGATTTTTTCTTGCAATTGCAAGCTTATATCTCGCCATTTTGACTTTATAACAGGCAATTGCATGGTTGTCTCACAATTCTGTGAAAAGTCAGATATAAACTCACAATTGTGAGACAAAAAGTCTGAATTGCAAGTCAAACATGCAATTGTGAAAAAAAATTTGAAAAGTGAGTATCTCACAATTTTGACCTTATTTCTCGCAATTTTGTTTATACACCGTAATAGAGGGCTGCATTGGGTTTGGGCTCCCGCGGGACCCGCGGGGCCCAACGCAAATCTCGCGGGAGCGGGCGGTTTTACCTTTGCTGCGGAATCGCTTAAGACTTACTGATATAAAAATTATAATTAAACTTTATTTGGAATACAACATGTGCACACTGCACATTTCTTAATATTAATCCTAAAATGTGTTTTAATGTCACTGTTGATGAGGATTGTATAATCTTTGAATAATATTAGTCTTAGTTTAAGTCTTTGGTTCTTTTAATTGTGATGATTTTGGCTCACATTTAACAAAAACCCACCAATTCACTATCTCAACAAATTAGAATATGGTGACATGCCAATCAGCTAATCAACTCAAAACACCTGCAAAGGTTTCCTGAGCCTTCAAAATGGTCTTTCAGTTTGGTTCACTACTGAGACTGCTGATCTTTTTTTTATTAAGCACATAAATATATAAATGTATTTGTAGTATACATATCATGAAACTTTATAGGGCTACCCTCGACTAAGGATTTTTCTGGTCGACTAGTAGTTGTTCATTTGAAGCATTAGTTTTTTAATAAACCATTGAAATCATTATGAGCCTTTAATTGCCTACAAAGCCTAATAAGCGCTCAAGCACACGCATAAAGCGTGCCACAGCGCACCGGCAGAAGTAATGATTATGAATGTGTCAGGGAAAAACAGTAAGGAGACTGCATTAACATTTTAATAATTTGATAAACTACCTAGTGTTTCGATTTAAGAGATGAAGTCGGAGACACTGACTCATCAGTAGAGGACGCGCCTGTATGCATCTTTCATAAGAATTACATAATCTGAGAATTTGTTTTCCATTTGAAAGTAGACATTTCACTCTCTTAGGGCTGGACAATAATTCAATATCAATATGTATCGCAATATAATTTTTTTCAATAACGATGATATGATTTTTAAACACATTTCCGATATTTCGATATACATTACTAGTGTTTCCCATACATTGATTTATTTGTGGCGTTTGACTTCGTTGAATAAACATGAGCACTGCACGTTTCAAAATCAAAACGCGGCGCGGGTGTTTTATATGAATGTATCTCTGAAGGGAACCGACTGTCTTCAGAATAGTTTAGATAAAGTAACGTTCATGAGCGGAGCTGCTTTGTTTACAGCCATTACTCGAGAAACCGCTAGTTCCACCGCTCTCACGGCGCCTCCTGCTGGCAGACAATCAGTTTGCATTTTCAAGAATAAACCCATTTCCAGCAACATGCTTTTGTTGTTGCTCAACTTTTTTGTTTTCTGAAGCAACTCGGAGCATGTTTCATACTCGTTATCCTGGTTAATGCACGTTTCAATCTATAAGAATAATCAGCCTACACTACCAGTCAAAAGATTTTTTTGTAAGATATATATATTTATATATATTATAATATAATATAA